>NC_041402.2:46168343-46273343 GCF_900747795.2 Erpetoichthys calabaricus | reverse complement strand
ACTAGAAAAACTGAGTCGCATCTTTCAGCTTTGCAAACTTTGCTTCATTGATGTAGCAGTTCTTTTATGAACGTTATTGTTGTTACTTACTACGAAACAGCTAACATTTGGTGATTTCATTTACTAACACTAAGTCTGGCAAATTTTATAGTGCTAGCATTTTGAATGTGTGTAAATGTGTGAATGGTTGCTCATTGACAAGTGTAACACATGTTAAGAAAACTTTCTGTAAATCACGTTGCTCTCCTAATGTGTTACACTTGTGCGCACTGTTAATACTTGAAACGATTACTAGCTATAGTAGCCGGTAAAAGTCAATGAGCAACCATTCAAAATGCTAGCACTATAAAAATTGCCAGACTTAGTGTTAGTAAATGAAATCACCAAATGTTAGCTGTTTCGTAGTAACAACGATAACGTTCATAAAAGAACTGATACATCAATGAAGCAAAGCTTGTATTTTTACCGGAAAGATGTGACTCAGTTTTTCTGCAGTCATGTCCTCGTCCTGGAGTGTCACTCTTTTACTGTTCCGAAAAACAACGTAATGGTTCATCCTCTGGTGATGCCATGCAGTGCAACTTCAAGGCCATCGGTCAACACATTGTGAGGAGGACTGTTCGCACGTGTCGTCAAAAATCGTGCAGAAGAAGTACCACCACCGGTTTCAGACAATGAAAATGCGTCTGTTTTGTTGTTTTTGAGCTATAATCTTTCATTATTTGAATCACAAATAAATCCAGAAAAATATGTGTAATTTTAAGTTTATGACTGTGTTACCATAGAATTAAAAAAAAAATACCTTATTTTCCCTCATTTTATTCTTTAATCAAAATCTAAATCTGAAAATTCCTTTCATTTTCATTTTTTCGTTTTTTGCTTCTAAAATAAAATTTCAAATACCAAAACGTACATGGACCCATGTCACACAGAACTTCAAAAATGGGCCGGACAAAATTATTGGCACCCTTTTCAAAATTGTGGGTAAATCGTTTTATTTCAAGCATATGATGCTTGTTTGATCTCACCTGTGGCAAGAAACAGGTGCTGGCAATATAGCAATCACACCTGAAGCCAGTTAAAATGGAGAAAAGTTGACTCAACCTTTCTGTTGTGTGTCTGAGTGTGCCACACTAAGCATGGAGAACAGAAAGAAGAGCAAAGAATTGTCTGAGGACTTGAGAACAAAAATTGTGCAAAAATAACAATCTCAAGGCCACAAGTCCATCTCCAGAGATCATGTTCCTTTGTCCACTGTGCGCAACATAATCAAGAAGTTCACAACACATGGCACCGGAACTAATCTCCCTGGACGTGGACAGCAGAGAAAAATTGATAAAAGACTGCAACGAAGGATAGTCCGAATGGTGGATAAACAGCCGCAATCAAACTTCAAAACATATTCAAGCTGTTCTGCAGACTCGGGTGCAACAGTGTCAGCTCGAACTATCCGGTCGACATCTGAACGAAATGAAACATTATGGCAGGAGAGCCAGGAGGACCCCACTGCTGACACACAAACCTAAAAAAGCCAGACTGGAGTTTGCCAAAATGTACTTGAGGAAGCCAAAATCCTTCTGGGCGAATGTTTTGTGGACAGATGAGATCAAGGTAGAACTTTTTGGTAAAGCTCATCATTCTACTGTTTACAGAAGACTGAATGAGGCCACGAAGAAAAGAACGCAGTACCTACAGTCAAACATGGTGGGGGTTCTAAGATGTTTTGGGGATGTTTTGCTCCCTCTGGCACTGGATGCCTTGACTGTGTGCAAGGCATCATGAAATCTGAAGACTACAAAAAGATATTGGGGCGCAATGTAGGGCCCCGTGTCAGAAAGCTGGGTCTGCGTCAGAAGTCGTCATGGGTGTTCCAGCAGGACAGTGACCCCAAACATACCTCTAAAAGCACCCAGAAATGGTTGAAGACAAAGCGCTGAAGAATTCTGAAGTGGCCAGCAAGGAGTCCGGATCTAAATCCGATTGAACAGTTATGGAGAGATCTCAAAATTGCTGTTGGGAGAAGGCATCCTTCAAATCTGAGAGACTTTGAGCAGTTTGCAAAAGAAGAGTGGTCAGAAATTCCAGTTGAGAGGTGTAACAAGCTTGTTGATGGTTATAGGAAGCACTTAATTTCAGTTATTTTTTCCAAAGGGCGTGCAACCAAATATTGATTGTGCCAATAATTTTGTCCAGCCCGGTTTTTGAGTTTTGTGTGAAATGTCAGATTTGGCTTTTTTTCTGTTTTTTTTTTTGTGTTGTTCCAATGCACATAAAGGAAATAAACATGTGTATACTGAAACATTTGTAATTGCAACAATTTTTCTGGAGAAATTTTCTGGGAAAATTCCAGGGGTGCCGATAATTTTGCCCATGACAGTATATGTGTGTGTGTATATATATATATATATATATATATATATATATCTATATATATCTATATATATCTATATATATCTATATAAAATATATATAAATAAATAAATAAAAATATACAGGTGCTGGTCATAAAATTAGAATATCATGACAAAGTTGATTTATTTCAGTAATTCCACTGAAAAACTGAAACTTGTATATTAGATTCATTCATTACACACAGACTGATGAATTTCAGATGTTTGTTTCTTTGAATGTTGATGATTATAACTGACAACTAATGAAAGTCCCAAATTCAGTATCTCGGAAAATTAGAATATCAGTTAAGACCAATGCAAAAAAAGGATTTTTAGAAATGTTGGCCAGCTGAAAGGTATGAACATGAAAAGTATGAGCATGTACAGCACTCAATATTTAGTTGGGCTCCTTTGGCCTGGATTACTGCAGCAATGTGGCGTGGCATGGAGTCGATCAGGCTGTGGCACTGCTCAGGTGTTATGAGAGCCCATGTTGCTCTGATAGTGGCCTTCAGCTCTTCTGAATTGTTGGGTCTGGCGTATTGCATCTTCCTCTTCACAATACCCCATAGATTTTCTATGGGGTTAAGGTCAGGCGAGTTTGCTGGCCAACCAAGAACAGGGATGCCATGGTCCTTAAACCAGGTACTGGTAGCTTTGGCACTGTGTGCAGGTGCCAGGTCCTGTTGGAAAATGAAATCTGCATCTCCATAAAGTTCGTCAGCAGCAGGAAGCGTGAAGTGCTCTAAAACTTCCTAGTAGACGGCTGCGTTGACCTTGGACCTCAGAGAAAACAATGGACCAACACCAGCAGATGACATGGCACCCCAAACCATCACTGACTGTGGAAACTTTACACTGGACCTCAAGCAACATGGATTCTGTGCCTCTCCTCTCTTCCTCCAGACTCTGGGACCTTGATTTCCAAAGGAAATGCAAAATTTACTTTCATCAGAGAACTTAACTTTGGACCACTCCGCAGCAGTCCAAAGGCGAGACACTTCTGACGCTGTCTCTTGTTCAAGAGTGGCTTGACACAAGGAATGTGACAGCTGAAACCCATGTCTTGCATACGTCTGTACGTGATGGTTCTTGAAGCACCGACTCCGGCTGTAGTCCACTCTTTGTGAATCTCCCCCACATTTTTGAATGGGTTTTTGAATGGGACTTTCATTAGTTGTCAGTTATAATCATCAACATTAAAAGAAATAAACATTTGAAATACATCAGTCTGTGTGTAATGAATGAATCTAATATACAAGCTTCACTTTTTGAATGGAATTACTGAAATAAATCAACTTTGTCATGATATTCTAATTTTATGACCAGCACCTGTGTGTGTGTGTGTGTGTGTGTGTGTGTATATATACAGCGGGGCAAAAAAGTATTTAGTCAGCCACCAATTGTGCAAGTTCTCCCACTTAAAAAGATGAGAGGCCTGTAATTTTCATCATAGGTATACCTCAACTATGAGAGACAAAATGAGAAAAAAAAATCCAGAAAATCACTTTGTCTGATTTTTGAAGAATTTATTTGCAAATTATGGTGGAAAAAAAGTATTTGGTCAATAAGAAAAGTTCATCTCAATACTTTGTTATATACCCTTTGTTGGCAATGACAGAGGTCAAACGTGTTCTGTAAGTCTTCACAAGGTTTTCACACACTGTTGCTGGTATTTTGGCCCATTCCTCCATGCAGATCTCATCTAGAGCAGTGATGTTTTGGGGCTGTCGCTGGGCAACACGGACTTTCAACTCCCTCCAAAGATTTTCTATGAGGTTGAGATCTGGAGACTGGCTAGGCCACTCCAGGACCTTGAAATGCTTCTTACGAAGCCACTCCTTCGTTACCCGGGTGGTGTGTTTGGGATCATTGTCATGCTGAAAGACCCAGCCACGTTTCATTTTCAATGCCCTTGCTGATGGAAGGAGGTTTTCACTCAAAATCTGACGATACGTGGCCCCATTCATTCTTTTCTTTACACGGATCAGTCGTCCTGCTCCCTTTGCAGAAAAACAGCCCCAAAGCATGGTGTTTCCACCCCCATGCTTTTACAGTAGGTATGGTGTTCTTTGGATGCAACTCAGCATTCTTTCTCCTCCAAACACGACGAGTAGAGTTTTTACCAAAAAGTTGCTATTTTGGTTTCATCTGACCATTTGACATTCTCCCAATCCTCTTCTGGATCATCCAAATGCTCTCTAGCAAACTTCAGACGGGCCTGCACATGTACTGGCTTAAGCAGGGGGACACGTCTGGCACTGCAGGATTTGAGTCCCTGGCAGCGTAGTGTGTTACTGATGGTAGCCTTTGTTACTTTGGTCCCAGCTCTCTGCAGGTCATTCACTAGGTCCCCCCCGCATGGTTCTGGAATTTTTGCTCACCGTTCTTGTGATCATTTTGACCCCACGGGGTGAGATCTTGCGTTTAGCCCCAGATCGAGGGAGATTATCAGTGGTCTTGTATGTCTTCTATTTTCTAATAATTGCTCCCACAGTTGATTTCTTCACACCAAGCTGCTTACCTATTGCAGATTCAGTCTTCCCAGCCTGGTGTAGGTCTACAATTTTGTTTCTGGTGTCCTTTGACAGCTCTTTGATCTTGGCCATAGTGGAGTTTGGAGTGTGACTGTTTGAGGCTGTGGACAGGTGTCTTTTATATTGATAACGAGTTCAAACGAGTGCCATTAATACAGGTAACGAGTGGAGGACAGAAGAAGTTACAGATCTGTGAGAGCCAGAAATCTTGCTTGTTTGTAGGTGACCAAATACTTATTTTCCACCATAATTTGCAAATAAATTCTTTACAATCAGACAATGTGATTTTCTGGATTTTTTTTTTTCTTATTTTGTCTCTCATAGTTGAGGTATACCTATGATGAAAATTACAGGCCTCTCTCATCTTTTTAAGTGGGAGAACTTGCACAATTGGTGGCTGACTAAATACTTTTTTGCACCACTGTATGTGTGTGTGTGTGTGTGTGTATGTATGTATACGCCTGATGAGCCTAGAATTAGGGCGAAACACGTGTCGCGTACTCTTTGCATTATTTGACAGTAAACTATTTCAACCATTCTATGATCTGCTTCTCACAACTGAGGGCATCGTGGCGGATGTTAGCCGACTTGCTGACCATCCACAAGCGTTACCTGGTAGGTAACCACCCATACAATCAAATTGTGATTCAGACTACGAATGCCGTATTTTATATATATATATATATATATATATATATATATATATATATATGTGTGTGTGTGTGTGTGTATACAGTGCATCCGGAAAGTATTCACAGCGCATCACTTTTTCCACATTTTGTTATGTTAGCCTTTATTCTAAAATGGATTAAATTCATTTTTTTCCTCAGAATTTAATCCATTTTGGAATAAGACTGTAACATAACAACAAAATGTGGAAAAAGTGATGCGCTGTGAATACTTTCCGGATGCGCTGTGTGTGTGTGTGTGTGTATATGTGTATATATATGTGTATATACACACACATACAAAGGAAATTTGTCCTTAAATCACCGACTACACTCATCTGATCACAATTTTGTGATGCTTGCTCATATTTGGCAGCTTGATTACTGTTGTGCAGCATCCTCCGTTTACCTAGCTTATAGACAGGATTAGGACTTGCTGCTCTGACTGACATAGTAATACTTTAAGACAGTCAATACTTAAACTTTTATGTTGAAGTTTGTAGCTTTTTTAATCAGAGACCCTTGTTTCATTGTTAGGATTAACGATCAAAGCAATCGAAGGGAGTATGGCTTATACCATTATAAAATCAAATCCTCATATTTTGTTAACATATTGATAAAATTATTTTAATTTTAGGTGGATATGCTGAGTGAAATAAATATTGCACCTCGCATTCTAACAAATTTTACTGGAGTTATGCCACCTCAGTTTAAGAAGGATTTGGATTCCTACCTAAAAACACGTTCGCCTGTCACCTTTTTATCAGAGCTACGTAGCAACCTGCAGGTACGACTATCAACCAGTGATATATTCTGTATATGCAATTCATGGGTGTAGTATGTGCTTTGGGAAGTCAGGAGATCTTTCTTTTCCTGTCCTTATGTGGCTAATTACAGTTTTAAGTAAACATTAGTGTGTTTTTTCTTCTTCTTTTTGCCTTTAAAACCTTAAATTAGCATAGTTTCTGCATATTTAGAAAAAAAACACACTGTTCTAGATAATGAGTAATTAAGAGCTTATATTTTAATATCCATAAAATGAGTTCCACCCATTTGTAAAGTACCAATTACATTTTTTCCAGGTTTCCAATGAGCCAGGTAATCGCTACAACATACAACTTATCAATGCACTTGTATTGTATGTTGGAACTCAAGCTATTGCACACATCCACAACAAGGGAAGCACACCATCAATGAGCACTATAACACACTCTGCCCACATGGACATTTTTCAAAACCTCGCTGTGGATCTGGATACAGAAGGTAAGCTAAAGGTTGATTGGTATGTATGATTGAGCTTTTACAATAGACAGCTCTGGATCTGCTGCTGCATATTTGGCCATATGTGTAAGCCAATATTAAGTCTTAACTAGTAGAATGCTAAATTAAACCTTTACAGTGTGCAAGGTAATTTACTTATGTGTATTTCATCTTGAGGTGTTTATATTAATTTATTTTTAGTATGAAATGTATTCAGTATTTCACTTTGGTCCTACTTTTGCTATAGGACGATACCTTTTTCTCAATGCAATTGCCAATCAGCTGCGCTACCCTAACAGCCACACTCACTACTTCAGTTGTACTATGCTGTATCTCTTTGCTGAGGCCAATACGGAAGCTATACAGGAGCAGATCACCAGGTTAGTAATTTTACTGTTAGTCTTGCTTTTAGCTTTGTAGTTTTGTTTTTAAGCTGAAAAATGTATTCTATGCAGTAGTGCATTTCTGGAGCATTATATGGCCACATTTTCATAGGTCTTAACACAGTTCTTTCCTGTTTAATGCCTTTACATTGTTTACATTTAGATTAAGTACATTTGAATATTTTTATTTTTAATTGCATGATTTGTTTAATTTTTAAGATTTGTAAATGAGGGGTTAGGTTACAATTTATCTCATGTTTGTTTAGTTCCTTTCCGTTATTAGCTGTCTTATTAACTTCTTTCTCAATTTTCTCCTTTAGGGTCCTACTTGAAAGATTGATAGTAAACCGGCCGCATCCATGGGGTCTGCTTATTACTTTCATCGAGCTAATAAAAAACCCAGCGTTCAAGTTCTGGAACCATGATTTTGTTCACTGTGCACCAGAAATTGAAAAGTAAACTCTTTTATAAATCTCCATAATATCCACCTGAATCTACAGATGTGTTAAAACTGATTCCAAGAGAGACAGTTGTGTCATAATTGTTATAAAGCTTAACAGTATATTATGCATAATTATGCTAAAGAAGTGTTGCTTGTTCACTAGCACATGAAGAATTCCACCTTACCCTCAATGGATGACAGTGTTGACCCTTTGACTTATGAATGAGGTCTTATATGCGGCCTTAATATCTTCAGTAGAGAAGACAATGCAGTTTTGGCTTTGGAAGACTAAAAATCGCTAGCTTCCATAATGTAGTTTTTTTTTTTATATATATATATATATATATATATATATATACAGTACTATGCAAACGTTTTAGACAGGTGTGAGAAAATGCTATAAACAAAGAATGCTTTCAGAAATATAAATAATAATTATTGTTATCAATTTACAAAATGCAAAGTGAGTGAACAAAAGAAAAATCTAAATCAAGTATTTGGTGTTACTACCTTTTGCCTTCAAACCAGCATCAATTCTTATAGGTACACTTGCACAAAGTCAGGGATTTTGTAGGATTATAGTCAGGTGTATGATCAACCAATTATACCAAACAGGTGCTAATGATCATCAATGTCACACGTAGGTTGAAACACAGTCATTAACTGAAACAGCTGTGTAGGAGGCTTAAAACTGAGTGAGGAACAGCCAAACTCTGCTACCAAGGTGAGGTTGTGGAAGACAGTTACATGTCATGGCAAAATTGAGCACAGCAACAAGACACAAGGTAGTTATACTGCATCAGCAAGGTCTCTTCCAGACAAAGATTTCAAAGCAGACTTGGGTTTCGAGATGTGCTGTTCAAGCTCTTTTGAAGAAGCACAAAGAAGCTGGCAACGTTGAGGATCGTAGACGCAGTGGTCGGCCAAGGAAACTTAGTGCAGCAGATGAGACACATCAAGCTTATTACCCTTCGAAATCGGAAGATGTCCAGCAGTGCCATCAGCTCAGAACTGGCAGAAACCAGTAGGACCCAGGTACACCGATCTACTGTCCAGAGAAGTCTGGCCAGAAGTGGTCTTCATAGAAGAGTTGCAGCCAAAAAGCCATACCTCCGACGTGGAAACAAGGCCAAGCAACTCAAGTATGCACGAAAACAGGAACTGGGGAGCAGAAAAATGGCAGCAGGTGCTCTGGACTGACGAGTCAAAATTTGAAATATTTGGCTGTAGCAGAAGGCAGTTTGTTCGTCGAAGGGCTGGAGAGCGGTACAATAATGAGTGTCTGCAGGCAACAGTGAAGCATGGTGGAGGTTCCTGAACGTTTGGGGCTGCATTTCTGCAAATGGAGTTGGAGATTTGGTCAGGATTAATGGTGTTCTCAATGCTGAGAAATACAGGCAGATACTTATCCATCATGCAATACCATCAGGGAGGCGTATGATTGGCCCCAAATTTATTCTGCAGCAGAACAACGACCCCAAACATACAGCCAAAGTCATTAAGACTATCTTCAGCGTAAAGAAGAACAAAAAGTCCTGGAAGTGATGGTATGGTCCCTACAGAGCCCTGATCTCAATATCATCGAGTGTGTCTGGGATTACATGGAGACAGAAGGATGTGAGGAAGCCTACATCCACAGAAGATCTGTGGTTAGTCCTCCAAGATGTTTGGAACAACCTACCAGCCGAGTTCCTTCAAAAACTGTGTGCAAGTGTACCTAGAAGAATTGGTGTGGTTTTGAAGGCAAAGGGTGGTCACACCAAATATTGATTTGATTTAGATTTCTCTTTTGTTCATTCACTGCATTTTGTTGATCGATGAAAATAAATGATTAACACTTCCATTTTTGAAAGCATTCTTTGTTTATAGCATTTTTTCACACCTGCCTAAAACTTTTGCATAGTACTGTGTGTGTATGTATGTATGTATATATATATATATATATATATATATATATATATATATATATATATATATATATAATCACGCCATTCGTAGTCTTTGTCACAATCTGATTGTATGGGTGGTTACCTACCAGGTAACGCTTGTGGTTGGCCAGCAATCTGCTAACATCCGCCACGGTGCCCTCAGTTTGTGAGGAGCAGATCATAGAATGGTTGAAAATAGTTTACTGTCAAATAAATGCAAAGAGTACACGGCGTGTGGTTCATTTATTTGACAGCATGTAGATCGGGGTAATTACATTCATGGCATTCGTAGTCTTTGTCACAATCTGATGGATCTACATGCTGTCAAATAACGAACCACACGCCGTGGCGCAACGTTAGGGGCATCGCCTCTGGCGCTGACGTCCGAGGTTCGATTCCCGAGAGGGAGTGCAGTGGAGTGTGTACACCTGATGAGCCCAGAATGAGGGCGAAACACGTGTCGTGTACTCTTTGCATTTATTTGACAGTAAACTATATATATATATATATATATATATATATATATATAATATATAAAAATAAAATACTGTACATTTATATTTATAAAGACTAACATACTAATATGGCCTTAGTCAATAACTTTTTTTCTTCTTTTTTTCTTAAGGTTGTTCCAGTCAGTAGCTCAGTGCTGTATGGGACAAAAACAAGCACAGCAAGTAATGGAAGGCACTGGTGCCAGTTAGACAATCAGTGGAATATTCTGGCAGCATAAAACAAACCTCCGCTCAGCCTTTTGTATCCCACACTTAAACTGACATTGACGGCTCTTTCAGCCTGCCACAGCAGAAACTGTCTTGACTGGAAGCTAGAAAATGTATTTCTTTTTTTTCTTTTTTTTTCTTTTTCTTTTTCTTTTTTTTTATCTATTATTTATGGCCAAAATGAGTAAGGACTTTAAGATTTATTTTTAAATTTAAAAACAAATGCTGTGAATATAATTTTGAACTTAAATGTAAATAATTGGGAGGGCAGGCTTTCAAAACTGGACTTTTCAAATAGTGTTGCAGATTGACAGATGTCTGGTACTAAAACCTGTTTTGGCTGGGTGGGTTTTGGGGCAGCTGCTGTTAAATTATCTGGATAACATGTCCAAACCATTATGTTTTTCATTTCATGCCCCTCTGTACAGAGATGTTTTTTTTTCCTTTACAACAATACATAATTGTGTTATTAAGAAGACTATAGTGTGTTGCTTAACAACTGAAATGTGGATTCAACCAGGTTTTGGGTGGGGAGAAGGATCTCCTTGTTGGGAGTGGGGTGGGATGTGTTTATAAGGTATGAACTGAATGCCATGTATAAAGGATAGCAATTTATTCTTAGAAGATGTTTATTCCAGACAATGTGAGGTAATGGGTTGTGGTTGTAATTTTAAATAAGGGATTAAGTGCTCTCCCAATCTTGTACAATTGTTGAATACAAATATGCCAGAATATTGGTAGAAAGCCTGTTAAGTTTGTATAAAGATCAAAAATGGACCAATACAGCCTTTTTTGTAAGGATTTTGAATGTTTTGTAAATGTATTGGTCCCTGTGTTGTATTTTGTAGTACTTTATAGTTTTGCCTTTAGTTCTGCCACATTTTTCTTGTATGTATGCATAATGTAGTTCCCTAATTAAAGTGATGAATGCAGCACTCTGCTGCTGTTGACTTTTCTTTTGCTGTCAATGCTAAAATTCTGAAGTAACTGAAATCAGGGATTTAATACGTCTTGGTCATTTTGTTAGTATTTTTATTAAAATGACTTTTAGCCTTTATGCCAGCTAAAATTGGGAATGTTTCTGCATTCTTGTTCACAACATTTTAAACAATCCTTTAAAGATGTTACTGTTTATGGAATCTTTTTACAGTTAGGTAATTTCATTTGAAGCACCCTTTGCTGTTTTCTGTGGAACTTTGTTGTATTCTGTCTAATGTATTTCTTGTGCATTACTCTTCTAAGTCCATATGCTTTGTCATTACTACAAGAATAAGCACAGATCAACACAACCCATATAAAAACATGAAATGAAGTCTGTTACTGAAGGTGCTGAGTCATCTGCTCACATTTCAGCCTGATCACTTGTTGTGAGGAGTTTTCAGTAACCCAAAGCTCTGAACCTACCCAAAGTCTCTGCATAGGACCTCACATGCTACTCTGGGTTTCCTTCTCCCAAGAAGTACAGAGTTTAGGCTAAACTGGTCATGCACTACTGCTCCAATTACAATGGAAAATTGAAGGACTGGATGAAAATTTGTTTTGTGTCTGGTTTATATTTCATTTGATGGTGTTCCCATGAAAGACGGTGTATATTTTAAAGCACTATGAGAACTGAATACTCTTGACACATTTGGAACAAATAATGGTAAAATGAGCGGTACTGTTTTTATATATTAAAAAAAAAAAAACCGCGACAGATAAGTATGACCTGACATGTGCTCTTGGCTAATATTTAAATGGATGTGGTTTATCAAAGTCTTAAGTTCCTAAACAAATTGATTCCGTTTGCAATGTAACCACTGCAATATTTAAGTGTAAAGCAAAGTATTTAATTACTATTTGTAGCCTTGGTCATAGCCCAAAGTTGATTTTCCAAAATATTTGCTGCAGAAGATATTTCCAAGGTATAACTGCAGAAGTCTGATGTGTCATATGTACTCATCCATGTTTATATTTTTAAGCACTGAACTTTGCCTTTCAGATTACACCCAAGGCAATATTCTGTTGTTTTTTTAAGGCCTCTGTGCCAGAGTTGATGGGAGTTTTTAAAATATTACACTGTCCTGCCTCAAGGTAAAAGGAGCACAAAAGTAAACAGAAGCTAAATAAATTCCAAGGACTCCAAAGTGACAGAAAATTACAGAAGATGTTTTCATTATGTGTAACTTTCCTTATCAGTCAGTCATTTCATTGTTTTTTTAACTTTGAAAGTCTAAGGATTGCAGTGGATGTTGGAGCATCTTGCATAAAGAGTACTTGACCTACAACTGAATCCTGTAAAAATGCAATTTAAAGACTGCATGCTTTTGTTTTTGGGCTTTTTGTGTACAGGTAAATGGTGTGTAAAGCAGAAGTAATGAAGTAAACATCCTTCACTTTCTGACTTTTTTTTGACATAGGAAGACTGCATTCATTGAAATCCTGTCATCTGCTGAATTCCTCCTTGTCATAGTTAACAATTTGAGCAAAGCTTCAATTGACAAAACAATATGCAGAATGCACCTGGAATGGAAATCAAACCTTGATCTTTTGAGTTTAATGCATCTCTAGTTGTAGTAGTTGCTATGCCATGGGGCTTACATAAGATACTGCACAGTGCTTTGTTAGCAAGAAACAGGTTTATGGTCAAGCATTGGTCTGGTCGCGTGTTTACTGTGTGCATCTTACCAACAAAACAGTCTTGAACCATATATTTGTTACATGTAAAGTAAATTCAGCTCTCCAAGTCAGTTTCATTATAAATTTTTTTTTACTATGCTTAGAATTGTGTCCATTGCAGTAGGTGTGTGTTTTACTTTTATTGCCTGTTTATATTGGGAGTGTGGGGGGAACTTTTTGAAACGCCTTGGGAGAGAATAGTCAGATTTTTTTTTTTATTTGAAAGTCTCGTTTTTACAAGAATTGACTCACTTCCTCAATCCCCTCATGTTTAAAGGATTTAAATCTGCTTATCCATCCATATTTGTACCTACCTAATCGTCAGGATCTCTCTTCCTTACATGTCTTTGGGATGCTCACAAGTGCAAGCCCCAATTTATTTTTTAGTTAAACCCCCAGCCCGCTATCACTAAGGCATTAAAATGCTGAAGCTAAAATATTGTGAGGAGATCCCAAAGAAATGGCACCTGTGCTATTAGAAATTTATTGCGCCAAAGGTGTAAAGATAAATAGAAATGCCACAGAAACTGAACTGCTTCTCCAAGAAATAAAGCACCTTGCTGATTCTGAACACTGACTGGCTACTTTCTTATATGTTGTGCTTTCACTCCATCATAAAAATTGAAGTTGAGCAGAGAGTGAAAGGGGATTGTGGTTTGCAGCTGGACTTGACACACCCTGTATTGTGGTCTTCAGTTTTGTGAATCCACATTGATGTCGTATCTTTGGTAGGGGTTCAAAGTCCACTATACAGTATATTCCTTAATTGTAACACCCACACTGTAACCACCTGATTGGCTGTAGCTCCTTACTTGTGAGCAAATTCCTCATTTGCTATCGAATCAGTGTGATATCAGCTTGGGCCTTGGACTCCACAAGATATAAAATGCTAACACCTAAACTGGCTTTTGTTGATTTAGATGTTGATTTTACTACTTAACTAGCTGTTGGCCTTAAATGAATAGCTCCTTCCATCATTTTATCAAGATTTAATGACTAGGGAGTCTACTACATTGTCATCAGATCTCGGTTATGTTCCTTTAGTCACAAAAGGACTTACAGAGCCCTGTATTGTTGTGCATTATGCTGCTGAAAAAGTACATGGAGGGATGCACCTTACCTGGGAAAGGGTTCTTAGTCTGTGGTATTTAAAGTTGGTTGCTATCCAGGCCAGGGCTGTGAAGGGAGCCAACAGATTATGTGCTAAGTTGTGGCCTTAACATCGTACCAGTTTCTTTTTTTAGAAGCAGACCTTTCTAAAACTGTTGATTTTCTTTTTTCTAAGAACACTGCCCATATTTTGTCGACCTGTGCAGACAAACATTACCAAGATATTGACGTTTATTTTAAGATGTTACATGATGGCCACAGGTTAGCTGGTCATGTTTTGGCTCATTTTGTATTTCATTATTGTTTAGCTGCTCATGAATTAAGGGGGTCTGAGTTGTAAATAACAATTTAACTAAACTTCAGGCAAAAATTGATTAGAAGCAAAAACTGGTCACTAAGAAAAGGTTTAGAATGAAAACCTGCAGTCCCAGACCAGAGTTGGAGACCCCTCTCCTACAGTGTACTGTAGTTTATTGTCTCAGATATTTTTTTTTCTTCTTCTAATCCTCTTCGTCCTGAACAGGGTTCTTGTGAGTGATGGAGCCTATCCCACCAAGCACAGTGCTATTAAAGGGTGAACACACATTAGGGCCAATTTATAATTGCCAGTCCACCTAACCTGCATGTCTTTGAACTATGAGAAGAAACCCCACATAGACATGGGGATAACGGGCAGACTTCACGCAGGGAGGACCCAGACCCAGGACCCTGGCCTCCTTAGTGAGAGGCAGCAGCACTGCCACTGTGCTGCCCTGTCTCAGTTATTTGCAGCATATTTCAGGATATCCTGAGGCACATTTCTACAAGATATCTGCAATAGAGTTTAGATTCAAAATGCATTTAGCAATACATTTTATTTATATAATGGATTGTAAGATATCTCATGCTGATAGTCAAAATGATTTCCTATAAAATGTCAGACTTAAGCAATACAATCTCATGTCTATAGGCCCTATCACATTATGCACATTTTCAAGCCATTTTAATTGGCAGACATGATTTAAATAATTTTAACGTTTTTTTTTTGTTTTTTTTTTGGATGCACTCCTGAGGCTAACAGTCATGTAGTCTGACCTACCCAGCAACTCGATCCAACCAGTCGGAGACTTACCCTGGCATCAAGTTATTGGGTTGGTGTGTGTGTGTGAGAGAGGTGAGAAGCAATGAGCGCTCAGCCAGATGTGCAAGTGCACCTTAATGCAGCTGTGAGAAATGCAGGGGCTTTGGACCTCACAAACACCAAGAGATGCTTGTGTGTCTTTAGTTTTATGTACCACAATGGAATGGATGGTTTGAGATTGTGGCTACACTTGCCATACCTGTAAAGTCTTTGCCAGGGCACAGATACAGGCACCAGCTGTGTCAGGCAGCATGTTGTTGAGTATCGGAAAAAAGGGGGAAGGTTGGCGATACTTAAGAAATGTGAAAATGTGTTGAAGAGTCATGGAGTTGTATAATTTGACATACCCTGTGATTTCTACTCATGTCTCCTGAGTATGTTAGATTACGAGACCAGCAACTACTGTCATCACGTTTTGACATCCCCTCAGAGAAAAAGTTGTGCAGTGTGCCGCAGGCTTAAGATGTAGCATCGTGTGCTTGAGATCTTAAAATCAATTTATGATGTCACAATATGGACAGAAGATTGCATTAGAAACTCCTTGGAGAAATCTGTAATGTCACATACCTCAAGACTGTTCAAATATGTTGAACTTCCAGTCTTTTTAAAGATTTTTTTTCAAGAGTTTGAAATATAGTGCAAAGTATCAAATGCAGGGGGAAAGCCTTTTCAAATTGTCACAAAATAAGATCTAAAAATGTATTTTAGGCATTTTAGATGCATGATTCAGTGTGAGAATAACTCGAGCAGTTTAAGATAGCTTGACTACATTTACTGGGGTCTTAAAATGATATCTTCAGATCAGTTGAAAGCTTAAAATTGCAGAAAGTCCTATTGAATCCACGGGAAATTCTACCTGAAATTATTTTTAAGAGACCTCACTATATTTGAATGCACTCAAAATGCACTGGATATTTCATTTGGAAATCATGTTTAGATTATCTCCTTATTTAGTTCTATTGTGCTTTGTTCAAAAGTAATTTTTGAGTCTTGCTTCCAAGAAAATGTTCATTTTTTTCAGGGCAAGCAGGTAACACACGTATAGTGCAGTTTTCAAATTGTGCTGCAAGTTCTCAGCTGGACTTGGATCAGGTCTGTCATTAGGCAATTTGAGGACATTCACCAGTTACCTCTCCAAAGTTACTGTTATAGAATTGAAAGAGTTAAACGATCGGACGTATTAGAAATTATACAGTCAATAATGGATACAAACCCATACGTCCAAAAGTATTGCACTTTACACAACATTTATCTGCAAAACACGAACAAAGAAGTTTTCTTGGATTTCTATATGAATCAGAAAGACCACGCATGCATATATAATAAACCGACATGTGACGAGTTATCAGCGATAATAGTTTTGAAAGATGGAAATATCAAAAACAAAGCAGATATTCGTGTTTATCCAAAAGCAAAACATGAATCGACATTTCTGTCTAATAATTCACCACAGTCCGATCCTTTTCCTTTGCTTTTCCCAGATGGAGAAACAGGATGGTCACACAATATGAAACACAAATTCAGAAAAACGAATAACACCAACACAATATTTTCGGGAAAAATTAGCGAAATGTTCCAATGTATTTATCCCACTTCTGTCATCTCAATGTCTATCACATTACATTATTAATTATTATTTATCTAAAAGTCAAAGCTAATCGTCTCTTCTTTATTAAATCGAATCAAGCAAAACTTAGACCTTGTATATGTTCCATTCTCATTGATCACCTGTTCAAAATTCAAATATCAATATTTCAGACAAATTCAAAATAGGTGAAGCAGTAATATTACCATCATCATATCAAGGTAGTCCAAGATCATTACAATAATTATATCATAATGCAATGGCAATATCCAGAACTATCGGTCAGCCAGATTTATTTATTACAATGACGTGCAATCCGCAATGGCCAGAAATCCGGAGATTCTTGAAAACAATGCCACCGGCTCAGGATATTCTGACTTTCGTAAGTAGATTGCTTTATCAGAAAGTCTTAATTTTATTGAAAGAACTCGAAACGGTATTCGGTCAAATCCGAGCATACATTTACATAATCGAATTTCAAAAACAGGGTTTACCGCACGTGCATGTATTGGTTACTTTGCAAAAAAAAATTATTAACTGCTGATGATTTGATCGTTTTGTCTGTACTTAAATTCAAAACAGAGAAACTTATCCTGAATTATGGTACAAAGTCATTAAACAAATGTCTCACGGACCTCATTTAAAAGATTCAGCATGTTGGGACTCGAAAGAAAGAAAGTGTTTAAAAAATTTCCAAAAGCTTTCGTTCAAACAACAGATATGACTAAGGCTATCTTTCCAGATTATCCCCTAAGAGATAATCGTCACGAACAACACACTTATCACGGAAAGAAAGATGGAAAAATTGTGATGATCAATAATTCAATGATTGTACCATATAACTCGTATTTGCTAAAAAGATTCGATTGCCATATTAATGTCGAAAGCCCCCTAGTGTGTATATATATATATATTATAATATATATATATATATATATATATATATATATATATACAGTATATTCAACCCCAAACTCTAAACAGCAGCACACCCAACACAGGCCCGGGTTCATGGAAAGGATTTGTTTATTAAATGCAGTACACAAGTGAGCAAGATCAAATTTCACAACCACAGATAATATTTCACTCTAGTTTTCCACTCCTCCAGGTGTGCCACCCTCTGCCTCCCGACTCTGAATAATAGGGAAAGGCAGAGTGACTCCTTTTAAACTGGACCTATAAGTTACTTCAGGAAGCCAGGGCATAGTCTGTTTGGAAGTTCTTCCAGGTTAAGCAAAAGTCTGTAAGAGGAGGGACCAGGAATCCCATAGCAACCCCTGGTGGCACCCATGAAACCCAATAGGGTTGTTCCATAGCACTACAGCTCCCAGCATGCCCTGTGAGTGTCAGTACAGGTGCTGAAACCAAGGATGCTGCCATCTACTGTATTGGAGGAGAAGATAGTCTGAGGGGATCGCCTTCCCCGTCTTTCCTGGTCAGGTAAGTATCTTCAAGAGATGCCAGCAAGCCCAGTTATACAAGGGCATCTCTTGCCTGCCTCTGCCTTACCTTTCTACACGGACCTGCGATGGGCTGGCTTCCCATCAATAATAATAATAATAATAAATATTTTATTTATATAGCGCCTTTCCCATGCTCAAGGCACTTACAGAATATAATAAAGAACGGCAGAATATACAGTATATAGCATTGTACAAACCAGATAAATAAATAAAGAAGATTAAGACAGTAAATTCTGAAAAAAAAAACACAACATAATTGATGGTCTAGCACACACACACACACAGGTTACATTGGCATCTTGACAGAGAAGTAAACTGAGAGAAGGATAATAAAGTCAAATAGAGCTAAAAGCCTTCCTGAACAGATGAGTTTTGAGTTGTTTTTTAAAAGAATTCATGGAGTCAGCTGACTGATTAATTTTGGTAGGTCATTCCAGAGTCTGGGCGCTATACAGCTGAAGGCCCTGTCACCCATGGAGTGTAGATTAGTGAGGGGCACAACAAGATTACCAGAATCAGAGGACCTTAGTGGGCGGGCAGGCACATAGTGATGGAGAAGGTCACTGATGTAGTTTGGTGCGAGGTTATTTAAAGCTTTGTAGGTTATTAGTAGGATTTTATATTCGATTCTGTAGGACACAGGGAGCCAGTGAAGACGGAGCAGGATGAGTGTGATGTGCTCGCTGCTGCTGGTTCGAGTAAGGACTCTTGCAGCTGAGTTTTGAATAAGCTGGAGCTGTGATATAAGATTAGAAGGGGCACCTGCCAGTAGGGAATTACAATAATCGATGCGGGATGTGATAAAAGCATGGACAAGTTTCTCAGCATTAGAGAAGGAGAGGAAGGAGCGAACACGGGATATGTTACGGAGGTGAAAGTAAGAAAGTTTCTTAATGTGATTTATGTGGGCGGAATAAGTGAGGGAGGAATCAAAATGACACCAAGATTTTTTACAGTAGAGGCAGGTCTGATGAGATCACTGCCAAGATGGACTGGGAAGGAGCTCATTTTATTAAGTTGCATTTTAGTCCCAATTTGCAGGAGTTCAGTTTTATTGCAATTTAATTTTAAAGAGTTCTGCTCCATCCAGGTTTTAATTTCACTAAGGCAGGTTGTGAGCTGAGAAAGCTCTGATGAAGTTCTACTTTTAACATTGAAGTAGAGCTGGGTATCATCTGCATAAAAATGATAACCCAATCCATAACTACGGATAATATGGCCAAGGGGAAGCATATAAATACAGAAAAGCAGAGGACCAAGGACAGAACCTTGAGGGACTCCTTGTGTGACTGGCACAGAGTTGGATCTGCTGTTGCCAAGACTAACAAACTCTTGCCTATCAGTCAGATAGGACTTGAACCACTGGAGGGCAGTGCCAGAGATACCCAGCATGTTCGCCATTCTGGATAGTAGGATGTCATGTCAAACAGTGTCAAATAAGGTAAGGAACCTCACCCCCATCCAGGTTGAGACACCCACCTACAGTATCTCACAAAAGTGAGTACACCCCTCATATTTTTGTAAATATTTTATTATATCTTTTCATGGGACAACACTGAAGATATGACACTTTGATACAATGTAGTCAGTGCACAGCTTGTATAACAGTGTAAATTTCCTGTCCCCTCAAAATAACTCAACACACAGCCATTAATGTCTAAACCACTGGCAACAAAAGTGAGTACACCCCTAAGTGAAAATGTCCAAATTGTGCCCAAAGTGTCAATATTTTGTGTGGCCACCATTATTTTACAGCACTGCCTTAACTCTCTTGGGCATGGAGTTCACTAGAGCTTCACAGGTTGCCACTGGAATCCTCTTCCACTCCTCCATGACGACATCATGGAGCTGGTGGATGTTAGAGACCTTGCGCTCCTCCACCTTCCGTTTGAGGATGCCCCACAGATGCTCAATAAGGTTTAGGTCTGGAGACATGCTTGGCCAGTCCAGCACCTCTACCCTCAGTTTCTTTAGCAAGGCAGTGGTCGTCTTGGAGGTGTGTTTGGGGTCGTTATCATGTTGGAATACTGCCCTGCGGCCCAGTTTCCGAAGGGAGGAGATCATGCTCTGCTTCAGTATGTCACAATACATGTTGGCATTCATTCCCCAGTGCTGGCAGCACTCATGTAGCCCCAAACCATGACACTCTCACCACCATGCTTGACTGTAGGCAAGACACACTTGTCTTTGTACTCCTCATATGGTTGCCGCCAGACATGTTTGACACCATCTGAACCAAATTAGTTTATCGTTTATCTTGGTCTCATCAGACCACAGGACATGGGTCCAGTAGTCCATGTGCTTAGTCTGCTTGTCTTCAGCAAACTGTTTGCAGGATTTTCTTGTGTATCATCTTTAGAAAAGGCTTCCTTCTGGGACGACAGCCATGCAGACCAATTTGATGCAGTGTGCGGTGTATGGTCTGAGCACTGACAGGCTGACCACCCACCCCTTCAACCTCTTCAGCAATGCTGGCAGCACTCGTACGTCTATTTTCAAAAGACAACCTCTGGATATGACGCTGAGCACGTGCACTCAACTTCTTTGGTCGACCATGGTGAGGCCTGTTTTGAGTGGAACCTGTCCTTTTAAACCGCAGTATGGTCTTGGCCACCGTGCTGCAGCTCAGTTTCAGGGTGTTGGCAGTCTTCTTATAGCCTAGGCCATCTTTATGTAGAGCACCAATTCTTTTTTCCAGATCCTCAGAGTTCTTTGCCATGAGGTGCCATGTTGAACTTCCAGTGACCAGTATGAGAGAGTGTGAGCGTGATAACAACAAATTTAACACACCTGCTCCCCATTCACACCCGAGACCTTGCAACACTAACGAGTCACATGACACTGGGGAGGGGAAATGGCTAATTGGGCACAATTTGGATATTTTTCACTTAGGGGTGTACTCACTTTTGTTGTCAGCGGTTTAGACATTAATGGCTATGTGAGTTATTTGAGGGGACAGCAAATTTACACTGTTATACAAACTGTACACTGAGTACTTTACATTGTGCCAAAGAGTCATATCATCAGTGTTCTCCCATGAAAAGATATAAGAAAATATTTACAAAAATGTGAGGGGTGTGCTCACTTTTGTGAGATACTGTATGTGCACTGTCCATCACTATATATATTATATATGTGTGTGTGTATACAGTATAATACATGCGCACTTACTGGCCAGTTTATTAGGTACACCTGTTCAACTGCTTGTTAAAGCAAATATCTAATCAGTCAAACACATGGCAGCAAGTCAATGAATTTCAGCAAGTAGACATTGTCAACACAACCTGCTGAAGACCAAACCGAGCGTCAGAATGGGGGAAAAAAGGAGATATGAGTGACTTTGAGCATGGCATGGTTGTTGGTGCCAGACTGGCTGGTCTGAGTATTTCAAAAACTACTGATCTACTGGGATTTTCACACACAACCATCTCAAGGGTTTTCAGTGAATGGTCCCAAAAAGGGAAAATATCCAGTGAGCAGCAGTTCTCTGGGTGAAAATGCCTCGTTGAGGTCAGAGGAGAATGCTAGACTGGTTCGAACTGATAGAAAGGCAACAGTAAGTCAAATAACCACTCATTACAACCAAGGAATGCAGAAGAGCATATCTGAACACACAACATGTCAAACCTTGAAGCAGTAGGGTTACAGCAGCAGGAGACCACACCGGGTGCCACTCCTGTCAGCTAAGAAAAGGTAACTGAGGCTACAATTCACACAGGCTCACCAAAATTGGACAACAGAAGAGTTGAAAAACGTTGCCTAGTCTGATGAGTCTTGATTTCTGCTTCAACATTCAGATGGTTGGGTCAGAATTTGGTGTCAACAACATGAAAACATGGATCTATCCTGCCTTGTATCAACAGTTTAGGCTGGTGGTGGTGTAATGGTGTGGGGAGTATTTCCTTAGCACACTTTGGGCTCCTTAGTACCAACTGAACATTGTTTAAATGCAACTGCCTACCTGACTATTGGTGCTGACCATGTCCATCCCTTTATGACTGCAATGAATCATCTTCTGATGGCTACTTGCAGCAGGATAACACGCCATGACACAAAGCCCAGATCATCTTAAATTGATTTCTTGAAAATGACAGTGAGTTCACTATACCCAGATGGTCTCCACTGTCACCAGATCTCAATCCAGTAGAGCACTTTTGGGATGTGGTGGAATGGGTGATTTGCATCACGGAAGTGCAGCCAACAAATCTGCAGCATCTGTGTGATGTTATCATGACAATAAGGACCAAAATCCTTGAGGAATGTTGCCAGCACCTTATTGAATCTATGCCGTGAAGAATTATGGGAGTTCTGAACGCAAAAGGAGGCCCAACTCAGTACTAGCAATGTGTACCTAATAAAGTGGCCAGTCAGTATATATACAGTACTGTGCAAAAGTTTTAGGCAGGTGTGAAAAAATGCTGTAAACAAAGAATGCTTTCAGAAATATAAATAATGATTGTTTATTGTTATCAATTTACAAAATGCAAAGTGAGTGAACAAAAAAAAATCTAAATCAAATCAATATTTGGTGTTACTACCTTTTGCCTTCAAACCAGCATCAATTCTTATAGGTACACTTGCACAAAGTCAGGGATTTTGTAGGATTAGTCAGGTGTATGATCAACCAATTATACCAAACAGGTGCTAATGATCAATGTCACACGTAGGTTGAAACACAGTCATTAACTGAAACAGCTGTGTAGGAGGCTTAAAACTGGATGATGAACAGCCAGACTCTGCTACCAAGGTGAGGTTGTGGAAGACAATTACATGTCATGGCAAGATTGAGCACAGCAACAAGACACAAGGTAGTTATACTGCATCAGCAAGGTCTCTCCCAGACAAAGATTTCAAAGCAGACTGGGGTTTCAAGATGTGCTGTTCAAGCTCTTTTGAAGAAGCACAAAGAAACGGGCAACGTTGAGGATCGTAGACGCAGTGGTCGGCCAAGGAAACTTAGTGCAGCAGATGAAAGACACATCAAGCTTATTACCCTTCAAAATCTGAAGATGTCCGGCAGTGCCATCAGCTCAGAACTGGCAGAAACCAGTGGGACCCAGGTACACCCATCTACTGTCCGGAGAAGTCTGGCCAGAAGTGGTCTTCATAGAAGAGTTGCAGCCAAAAATCCATACCTCTGACGTGGAAACAAGGCCAAGCGACTCAAGTATGCACGAAAACATAGGAACTGGGGTACAGAAAAATGGCAGCAGGTGCTCTGGACTGACGAGTCAAAATTTGAAATATTTGGCTGTAGCAGAAGGCAGTTTGTTCGTTGAAGGGCTGGAGAGCGGTACAATAATGAGTGTCTGCAGGCAACAGTGAAGCATGGTGGAGGTTCCTTGAACGTTTGGGGCTGCATTTCTGCAGATGGAGTTGGAGATTTGGTCAGGATTAATGGTGTTCTCAATGCTGAGAAATGCAGGCAGATACTTATCCATCATGCAATACCATCATGGAGGCGTATGATTGGCCCCAAATTTATTCTGCAGCAGGACAACGACCCCAAACATACAGCCAAAGTCATTAAGAACTATCTTCAGCGTAAAGAAGAACAAGAAGTCCTGGAAGTGATGGTATGGCCCCCAAAGAGCCCTGATCTCAACATCATCGAGTGTGTCTGAGATTACATGAAGAGACAGAAGGATGTGAGGAAGCCTACATCCACAGAAGATCTGTGGTTAGTTCTTCAAGATGTTTGGAACAACCTACCAGCCGAGTTCCTTCAAAAACTGTGTGCAAGTGTACCTAGAAGAATTGATGTGGTTTTGAAGGCAAAGGGTGGTCACACCAAATATTGATTTGATTTAGATTTCTCTTTTGTTCATTCACTGCATTTTGTTGATTGATGAAAATAAATGATTTAACACTTCCATTTTTGAAAGCATTCTTTGTTTACAGCATTTTTTCACACCTGCCTAAAAGTTTTGCACAGTACTGTGTATGTATGTATGTATATATATACTGTATATATAATCCTAAGCCTAAAAGTGCAATGATTTTGTGCAACGATTTTATGTGACTTTTTTGTCACGCTTTAAATTGGGCTTATTTTAAAACATACATATATATGTTTCGTATCATTCTTTTCAGAATTTATTGAACTTTAATGTGATGTTGTTAGATTTTTATTCCATTTTTAAATTATAAACTAAAATATCAAGAGGTCACGTCATGTGAGACGAGATTTTATGCCAAGAGATTTAACCACGCCCTGGGCTGGACATAAAAGAGCAGGACAGCTGCTGTACAGGTTTTTAAATGTTTGAAGCACCACACAAGATGCAAATCACACGGCACGGCAGCAGCAGCAAGCCAGCAGCTGATTGAGCAAAGAGGAGGTAAAAAAAAAACAACTGTATTTGTTTCCCATTGTATCACCATTTAAAAAGGGGTTTCAGAGGAGCCACCGTGTCTCCTTGGGGTCCGTTCAGCCCCCCTCTTCACAACATGACCGGCAGAGACGTGAAGTGGCTGGTGAGCGAAGTGAGCAGGGGCGAACCCCCTAGTGTGTGTGTATATATATATTTATATATATATAAGTTTTAATAATTAAAGTATGGCTAAGGAGATGGTATGTTGTCAGCCGGAACTGCAGACTTAGTTTGTTATTAACTTTTGTTTAATTTTAATGGAGGTCTACAGGTCCTACGTCCAGTTAAAAATAAGCAGAAACCAAACCCAATACCTAATATGAACAATTTTCTAAGGTGCTCCTATTTTTGAGCATTTATGCTGCAGCAATGGCACTTTTGCATCATTCCAAATTGAACTGGAATAAAGTAAACAACAAATGGCTGAAGTAGCCTAACAGTGCCTAATGTAAAGAAGAGGACGACTTGTAATCCAATACACAATCCCCTTTTCTACGGTCCCACCAAAACATTTACTCTGGGAAATTTGAGGTCAAGTGAAGCAAAACATTTTCTGAATGACTGCATGTCACATCACCTTATAGACGTTATTGTTTTAATAACCAAATTGTCTTGGGTTCTTTGCGTTTTTGTGGTTTGTTCCCTAAAATGCTGACCTCTGCAGATCTGATGTTAACGTTTACTGTCTTGCACTATGTGGACTTGCACTTGGATTTGCTCTCCATTTCCTGGTACTTTTTTCAGTATTTCTTTTTTCTTTACCCAGGAACAGGTCATACGTATGCTTATTTGTGGTAACTCTATATGTGGATTTTAAGGTTTGTGGGGTTTTTACATCTAATCTATACAGCAAACACCATACCCTGCTTGAAGACAATGCACTTGTTATTGTCGCTCTTCAACTGCTTCCATTACCGGTCTTTGTCGTTTTCTACTGATCATATTGACATCTAAAGCCACCTCAGTGAAGGTTTATATGTAGAACTTGGCCCCCTGTAGGCTCAAAAAATTATGAAAAAAATCAGAAAAATAGACTAGTGTTGTGACACATCTGATCATGAAAACTGAGGGAACTTGAAGGGAGTTGACACCTGGGCTTGAGCCATTGCTGGGGGCCCACCTGGCTGCACTGAGGGAATCACAGAAAAACGAGCATGTAGTGCCAAGGTGGAGGAGAAGCCGAGACGTGAATAGCCACAGCATGAGAACAGAAGGTGGTCCATGAACAGCGAGTGAGAGCAGGTCAGAGGAGAATGGACTGTCACAATGCATTTAGGAGCAATACACAGTGCCTTCGGAAAGTCTTCAGACCCCTTCACTGTTTACACATTTTACTGTGTTGCAGCCTTGTGCTAAAATCGTTTAAATTCATTTTCTCCCCACATCAAGCAATGCTCAATAACCCAGAATGACAAACGAAAAGAAATGTTTGCATATTTATTAAAGAGTAAACTCTGAGATATCACGCCAACATAAGTATTCAGAACCTGTACTCAGTACTCTGACAACAATTAAAACCTGAGGTCTTCCTGGGTGACAAGCTTCACTCATCTGATTTGGATTTTCTGCCATTCTTCTCTGCAGCTCCTCTCCAGCTGCAGATCCTCTCCAGCTCTTGTCTGGTTGGATGGAGACTGTTGTTGGATAGCTATGTTAGGGTCTCTTAAGAGATGTTTCATTGGATTCCAGCCAGGTCTCTGGCTGGGCCACTAAAGGATACCCCCAGTCAGTCACTCTCTAAGTCACTCCTGGATTGTCTTCACTTTGCGCACGGGGGTCATTCAGTGCAGGATTTACATATAAGCTACACAAGCTATAGCTTAGGGCCCCCGCCTTCTTGGGGGCCCCCAAAACAAATTGTCCGAGTGAGCAATTGTCATATATACTTAAATATACTACAGCATTATTTGTCCCAATCAGGCCCGGCCTTAGGCATAGGCGAAGTAGGCGACCGCCTAGGGCCCCGGCGTCCGGGGGGCCCCAGATCGACACCTTGGTCTAATTTTCACGCATTTCACAGAGCTTCAAGGGGGGGCCCCTGGACCTGCTTTTGCCTAGGGCTCCATAATACCTAAGACCGGGCCTGGGGTCATTGTAATATCGGAAGGTGAACCTTCAAACCCAGTCTGAGGTCCAGAGTGCTCTGGGGCAGATTTTCATGAACGATATCTCTGTGTACTGTTGACCTTTCTTGCAACCCTGTCTAGACTTCCAGTCCTTGCTGCTGAAATTATGCTCACGATTCATAATGGCATTATTTTGTTATTATTTATTTATAGTCAAATTTCAAAGAATTAATTTATTTGGTTATATATTTATTTATTTAATTTTATTTTGTTATAAATATTCCACCATTCAAATGTAGTCCAGCAGCATTCCCCTTCACTCTGTTCAATCGTACACTGATATGTCCCATCAGCATTTTATTAGCTTGCACTTAATAATTTAAAGGTTGTTAACAAGATAGATAGATAGATAGATAGATAGATAGATACGTTATTAATCCCAAGGGGAAATTCACATACTCCAGCAGCAGCATAGAGTTTAATTTTAGGGTTTCAGTGTTGTTAACAGCATTCCTACATTAAGTAGTGTCTTGGAAGCCATTGAGGCATTTTTTATAAGATTACATTATTTATTCATGTTAGACTTTGTATACTTTACAAATTAAATAAGCCATTACCATGGCGGAGTGGTGGCTCTGAGGCTAGGGATCTGCACTGGCAATAGGAAGGTTGCCGGTTCGAATCCCGTAAATGCCAATAGGGACTCTGCTCTGTTGGGCCCTTCAGCAAGGTCCTTAACCTGCAATTGCTGAGCGCTTTGAGTAGTGAGAAAAGCGCTATATAATGCACAGAATTATTATTATTACCATGGGCTTCTCCTAAAGGCGCATAAGATTTGATTTGAAACGATGGCGACGCAGCGCGTGAAGGCTTCAGTGCGTGTGTATTGGATCAGGACGGCCACCCCAAGGATTTGTCCTTAGGCATCGGGGACATAAGGCCCCTGAATTCAAATCCTGTTTTCATGTCTGTCAAGTTTGTTGAATGTGGCTTGAGATGGAGTATCTCCCCACCTGGTGTCGGGCCTAACACGCCCTCTTTGCTGTCGGAGACGTCAGTCACCCAGATTCTGTGCAATCGAGGATAAAGGCCATGTCTGGATATGCACAATCGCAAGCCTTTATGGGTCATCGCCAGTTAACTCGACCTGCACATTATCACTTCGAATGGAAACCAACATTTTCGCATATGACATGATTTAACTGGGCGACCAGTAGTGCTCCCGTTTCACAGACCCTTCGTCCCGAGTTAGAGTTTCGGATTCCGTATCCTTAGTTTGCGCGGAGGTTTCCTCTCACCCAAACCGTGCTAATCAGGCTGACCAGTGTTTCAATATGTTGGTGGCTCCCGGTCCATGTCTGGTTCCTGCCCTATGCGCGATGCGATCAAGTTCATCTCCGACCCCCAGAAAACCCTAACTTTGGATAGAGCGGATGGCAGAATGTTTAACAGTAACAGTTTAACAGAAACGCTTCGCCATCCGGGCAAAATGTGCAATTTTAAAATAGTAATTGTCCCCAATGAAGCAGTGCATTTCTCGTACATTACAGTATATTATATAAGACTGTAGTTAGATTTGTCCTCGTTGCCCCACATCTTCGTACTCATCTGTTCGCCAGCCGTGTAAGAGTAGGGCACGAGAGGGAGGAGTCTATTCTATGACTGGTGCTGCTGTCCCATTAACCTTAACTTTCGTCACATCTCCCGTGATTTGTTACCTGCAGAGCGCTTCTCGGTGACGCGGGAGGTGCCCTTGGGTCTCGGCACGTCTATTTCACCACAACGAGTCATCCGCGGAGATCATTATAAATAAGTGCGGTCATTTTAATGCGATTCTAAGTCGTCCTCCGGCGATCTGCCCCAAGATGTTTGAAATTCTGGTGTTGCTTTGTTCCGGGACTTTCTTACTTTTTTTTCTTTTAAAAAACAAAAGACCTCACAATTTCCCACCGGGGCCAATGCCTGCGCCACTTTTCGGGAACATGTTACAGCTGAACTTGAAGAACCCTTTGGTGGACCTGAACAAGGTAAATGTATGGAGGGATGTATGCAAGGGTTACAAAATTAACTTCGTATTTCGGTGTGAAATTCTAAGCCGTGTAATGTTAATTACAAATCGCGTTCTTGCACAGAAGCCTGCATTGTACCTGTTGCACCGTGATTCTAACGGCAGACTTCAATAAGGAATGCAAAAGTTTCCTTAAAATTCCACATGCGCAAGAAAAAACTGAAAGCTGCAGGTCTGAGCTGGTTGTTTTAACATATGCGATATTTTAATTGATTCATGTTGTATGCAAGAACAAGTTGCCCTATATGGTGGCACAGTGGTTCGTGTTGCTGCTACCTGGGTGTCCCAGACAAGTGGGTTCAAATTCCGGATCGGTGTTCTCATCTTCCCGGTGTGTGCGTGGGTTCACCGTATGTCGAGCTGAAGTCCCGTGCACGGATGTTTCCTGCTGTGCGCCCGGCTGGTGTTGGCTCGGCTCACCGCGACCGACGGTAATTGACTTGCACTGAGCGCAAAGTTCAAGAACTTTCTGAAACGCAGACCGGTGGATGAGCATTGGGCGACTGCTCATGGGCCACTTCATGGAGAGGGGGACCCTAAGAGAAAACGCGAGGCGACGCAGCGGGGTGGCGAATTCAGTGCGCGTTTACGGCCACAGCAAACCGAACACAACATAAACTTTGAACTTTGTTTCGTTTATCGATTTGTTTATAAAAAAAAACAGCTCGCATATCAATGTGAAAATGTTTTTTGCAAAAATACGGTGGGGTTGGGGTAGCACCAAAAACCTAAAAATATTTTGATAATCATTTGCTGTCATCACTATTAAGTCATTAAGTGACAAAAGACTGTTAATTCAAAGTTGCTCCTAGTAATAACAAGATCATTGTCTGTTAAAAACATGGTTTTCACATATTAAAACTAACGTCAGGAAGGGCATCCGGTGTAAAATTTTGGCAAATCAATATGCGGACAACAATACAAATTTCCATACCGGATCGGTCGAGCCCCGGGTTAACAACGACCTCCACCAGTACTGTTAGCCAACAGGGTGCTGGCGGAAACTGGGCTACTGCTGGCCGAAGGAGAAGAAGGAGAAGAAGAGGGGGAGACGTGTCCAGAGGCAGGAGGAGAGGAGGAAAGTAAAGAGAGCGGAACTGAGGGTAGGAACTTTGAATGTTGGCAATATGACTGGTAAGGGGAGAGAGTTAGCAGATATGATAGAGAGAAGGAAGGTTGATATATTGTGCGTGCGTGCAAGACACTAAATGGAAGGGGAGTAAGGCCAAGTGGATCGGAGGTGGATTCAAATTGTTCTGTCATGGTGTGGATGGGAGGAGAAACGGGGTAGGAGTTATTCTGAAGGAACAGTATGTCAAGAGTGATTTGGAGGTGAAAAGAGTGTCAGGCAGAGTAATGATTATGAAGCTGGAAATTGGAGGTGTGATGATGAATGTTGTTAGTGCATATGCACTGCAAATTGGGTGTGCAATGGGTGAGAAAGAAGATTTTTGGAGTGAGTTGGATGAAGTGATGAACAGTGTACCCAAGGGACAGAAAGTGGTGATTGGAGTGGATTTCAATGGGCATGTTGGTGAAAGAAACAGAGGAGATGAGGAGGTGATGGGTAGGTATAGTATCAAGGAGAGGAATGAAGAAGGTCAGAGGATAGTGGATTTTGCCAAAAGGATGGGCATGGCTGTGGTGAATACGTATTTTAAAAAGAGGGAAGAGGTCAGTGGAATGGTGAGGATGCAGGGAGTAGAGTTGGTGAAGGTGGATGAGTTTAAATACTTGGGATCAACAGTACAGAGTAATGGGGATTGTGGAAGAGAGGTGAAAAAGAGAGTGCAGGCAGGGTGGAATGGGTGGAGAAGAGTGTCAGGAGTGATTTGTGACAGACGGATATCAGAAAGATTGAAAGGGAAGGTCTACAGGATGGTAGTGAGACCAGCTATGTTACAGTATATGGGTTGGAGACGGTGGCACTGACCAGAAAGCAGGAGACAGAGCTGGAGGTAGCAGAGTTAAAGATGCTAAGATTTGCACTGGATGTGATGAGGATGCACAGGATTAGAAATGAGTACATTAGAGGGTCAGTTCAAGTTGGACGGTTGGGAGACAAAGTCAGAGAGGCGACATTGCGTTGGTTTAAACATGTGCAGAGGAGAGATGCTGGGTATATTGGGAGAAGGATGATAAGGATAGAGCTGCCAGGGAAGAGGAAAAGAGGGAGGCCTAAGCGAAGCTTTATGGATATGGTGAGAGAGGACATGCAGGTGATGGGTGTAACTGAACAACATGCAGAGGACAGAAAGATATGGATGAAGATGATCCGCTGTGGCAACCCCTAACGGGAGCAGCCGAAAGAAGAAGAAGACATATTTTAAAACAGTACTGAAATCCTAAAGGAGTGCAAATCTTTTCATTCGAAAAGACCATTCCCCCTCGGGGGTTAATAAAGTATATCATCATCATCATCATCATCATCATCTTCTTCTTCTTCTTCTTCTTCTTCTTCTTCAGTAAAAGAATCAATCTATTAAAATAAATGTATTATCTATTTAAATGTTAAAACTACATTTATATTCACAAAACCTATTCATAATTCATTTAATTTTGATGAAAGGACGTTTTAAACATGCAACATTACTACCAGAAATTGTAAAAATATTCTAGGACGCTCCTTATTTTTTCCTATCAATCCATTTTCTAAATCCACTTACCTTGAGCCCATCCCAGCAAGCATTGGGTACAAGGTAGAGCACCCGGATGAAACCCACGTGCTCATACGCACACAATAGCGGGCACACAATAGACGCGAACGCGTGTCACCACGTTAGACCGCCCCAAGCCCCACTATTGAGGTTCAGGTGTACCGTTTGAGCGGATTTGTCAAGTTATATTCTCCAGTATGTGTGTGTGTATATATATATATATATATATATATATATATATATATATATATATATATATATATATGAGATGCTTCTAAGAGGAACCCTTTTAAAATCCCTCTTCAAGGTAAAATTCCGTACATGTACGTCTTTGAAAACATTCCGTAGTCCGAATATTAATGCACAAAAACATGTATCGCTAATGATAACTGGCTGACATGACATCAACGTGAGTTATGACTATGACATCCTGCATATTGAGACTCAGAGTATATTTACAATTTGGGTTCTTTTCTAGAAGAGGCCCTGCTAATTTCCGCATGACACCTCATCGCATTTTGCACTGTCGTGGTATTGTCATGAATTATGAATTGCACTTTTTAATATACTGTATCGTTATATTTTGTTAAAGTCCACGTGTTATTTTGTAAAAATTAGCTGAATACTGTAATGAGAAAATCCGGTATATGTTAACATTTTTTATTAAATTCACATGCCAGTTTATACAGTCCGCACTCATTGGTAACAACGTTTGACATAACCGGCCCCGCGTCGGGTTGGTCAGCCCTAGGCCCCACACACCCCTAAGGCTGTTGCTGTACTTCTCTTTCGTGTTATTGTAGACAAAGAAATTTGAATGTATTGCATATTATTTTTTAGTACATTTTCCAAGCCAAATTCTAAACATTCTTAGTTTAAAAAATAAGATAGAGGTCACTGAAATTGATACATGTTCATTTAAAACTAATATATACAGTATATTACAGTTATAGTAATGCACATCTTGATAAGATATGCCAGTCTTAGTTTCTCTTAGCTTTTGAAATATTTTGTAATTATTGATTTCAATCGAGTGGAACTGGCCGAGAATTAACTAAGGTGAAGAAAAAACTTGAACGTTCCTATGAAAATTCAATTCGGTGAACACAAACGCACAGTTAAAAAAAAAAAGAAAACAAAAATGCCTGAAAAAAGTGTTGGGCGATGATCAGATCACTTAGCAGATATTTTTATGGAATATCGATATTCTTATAGGCTTGTAGTACTAATCTGAATTATTGAAATACTTATAATACAGTATATGAAAATTGTGTTTTAATAAATAATTACATTGAGAATACTAGGCCTTGAAATACTTATAATATATGAAAATTGTGTTTTAACAAATAATTACATTGAGAATACTAGGCCTATTTGTGAATTAATTGTCTTATGCCACTTAATGATGTAATTGAAATTACTGTGATTTAAGGAGTATTTTATTTAATTTTTCTATGGCAAATGATTGTCATTTGAAGGTTTTTACTTCAAACCCATTGCTGCTATGCTTGTCACTGTGTTTTTACAATTTTTTTTAAAGTGTACAAAGTTTGTATTTATTTTTTAAATAGTTTTTTTCTGTAATACTACTTAAGTTTCCAAATAAAACTAAATGTACAGATATTAAAATGATACAATTTCCTTTAAAAATAGGGTGATATTCTTGTATTTTATAGTGAAGGACAAAATCTTGTAAAAAAGAAAGAAAAAATTAAGTTGCAGTTCAATGCTGTTTTTATGCAAGAAGTTATTTAGAATATCATTAAAATACTGTAAAATGTTACTTTTTTTTCTGTAAAAATACATATTTTTACCATGTATGTTGACTATTTTAAAAATTGTTTTCAGCTAAATCAGTAATGCTGTTGAGTGCCAGTGACACGTCGGCATCTTATCATGCCATGGTGTAAGAGGGGCATTCAAATATAAACAGAAATTTATGAGCTATGCTTTATTTATTGAATACAATGAAACGACTTGCACACTATATTTCTATATAGTCTCCTACCACTGCAATATGCTTGTTCCAGCGCTCATGAAGCTTCTTAATCCCTGAAGAGTTGAAGCCTTTTGACTGCATGTTGATTTATTCTTGTATAGTGTCAGTAACCTCCTTGTTCGACTTGAATTTCTTCCCTCCTAAAAACACAGATCTGTGATCCTATATTGATGGTTATTTATGAAACATGTTACAGTTCTGAACAAATCTGGAACCATTATATGGATGGTTCTTTTGGGGTGGAGACCTAAAAAAGGTTCCCCAGTGGCATCTTTCTGATGAACCGCTTGGTTGCCTTTATTTTTTAAGTATTATGAACATTATTTTATTTGAGCCTCTAAATGCTTGGGCTCCTTTTTTAACTATAAGTCAATGTTGAAAGTGAGACATGCCTAGAGAACTCTCCAGAAGGTATGAGGTTAGAACCAGAAATAGTGCTGTGAAAAAGTATTTGCCCCTTCCTGGTATCTTCTGTTTTTGCAGATTTTAAAGAATAAATTGCTTCAGACTGTTATACAAAATGCAATATTTGTGAAAGAGAACCTGAGTGAGCACACAGTACAGTCCTTAAATCATTACTTTCTTTATTCAAGGAACCAATTTATTCAACACCCCATCTCACCTTTGTGAAAAAATAATTTGTAGTATTTCAAAATGTATTTGTGAGTTCCGCTACAAATATGGTGATGACTCCATGTAGTGTTATCAATCCATCCATGTATCCATTTTCAAACCCACTTAGCAGGGTTGGCTGAGCGGTATTTCGTTTATTTTCTTTTTTTGGTCTCCTTTTTTAATTTCAACTTTGATATTTGATTTGGTCCAGTACATTGTCTGTGCATGCATCTTTTTGATCCTACCTAGCCTGACTTTAATTCTTGTCTCACAGCAATCATCAATCTTTCACTGTGCAGTTTTAGTCCGCTCTTCTTTGCAGAACTGTTTTACTTCAGACACATTGGTTGGTCTGCAAGTGTGAACTGCTCATTTCAGGTCCTGCCACAACATCTCTGTTCAGTTCAAGTCAGGACTTTGACAAAGTCACTACAAACATTGAATTTAATTTCTTGTGAGACGTTCAGCTGAAGACTTGCTTTGGTGTGTTGGGTGATTGCTGTGCTGCATAACCCACTTACACTTAAGCTTCAGGCCATAGACAAGACATTCTTCTTAAGAATATTCTGGTAAAGTGTAAAATTCATGGTTATTTAAATAATGGTAAGTCCTGTGGGTTTAAAGGGAGCAAAACATCCCCATTCCATCACTCTACCACCTCCATGTTTTAATGTAGGTGTGACACTTTGACTGAAGAAAAAAACTGTATTACCTTTAAATCAGATATGGTAGGACCTGTGTCTTCCACTGGGCTCCACTTTTAACTTATCTCTTTGTAGAAAATTATTCCAAAAAGCTTACAAATTATGCAGGTTTTACTTTGCAAATGAAAGACAAGTTCTAATGTTACTCTTGGATAGTAGAGGTTTTCCACCTTGCTATTCTCTCATGAATGATATCATGGAGTCATGAATGCTGACTGTAGTTGAGGATAGAGAGGCCTGCAGTTCTTCACTTGTTCTTTTGGGATCCTCTATAACTTCTTTAAAGAGTTATTCCTACACCTGGAAAGATTCACCACTGTTCTAAATGTTCTCTATTTGGAGATCATGGCTCATACTGTGCTGTGGAGTCCCAGAGGCTTAGAAATGGCATGGTAAACCTTTTATGATTGGAAAGTTTCAGCAGCTTTTCTTCATCTTTTCTGGAATTTCCTTTGATCAAAGCATAGTGCTCTTACAGAACAGTGGTTCCCAGTTCAGTCCTGGTGGACCACTGTGGCTACAGGTTTTCATGCCAACCAACTTTACATTTAATTGGACTCCTAACTTAATTAAACAAGCAGTTATTTCCCAGTCTCTGTGTTTATAAAAACAACAAAACTGAATTTCTGCATTTTTATTAGTAAGCATTTCTGTATGGTACATGAAGATATTTTAATGATTTTATCTTTATTTTTTAAAATTTTCATCATCCTAATAAGGATTTTAATTGCAATCATCCAGAAGTCAGTCAGTCAGTCATTGTCCAACCCGCTATATCCTAACACGGGGTCACGGGGGTCTGCTGGAGCCAATCCCAGCCAACACAGGGCGCAAGGCAGGAACAAATCCCAGGCAGGGCGCCAGCCCACCGCAGGACACACACACACACCAAGCACACACTAGGGACAATTTAGGATCGCCAATGCACCTAACCTGCATGTCTTTGGACCTGGATCATCCAGAAGGGGATTATTTACTACTTAGCACACTCGAGGGTCTGACACTCAACTAGCTGCAGCCTCTCACCACTTTGTGCACTTTGTGCTGTCCTGATGTGCTTCATTAGTTGTTAATTGCCATTATTAGAATATAATTAAGGGAGCACAAAAGGTGAATTAATAGGAAAATGACAAAGGAGACATAAGTGCTATGGCAAACATTCAGACGTTTCTAAATTTAATATAAATGTAAATCCCGCACTGCTGTGCTTTTTGAATTTAGAATAAGAGAAGAAAAAAATGAAAGACTAGCTAAATAAACAATGAGATCAATTAAAGTAATATGTCAGACTGACTGATTGTGAGACCAGTTGGGATGAAATCCTCCAGCTACAGAAAACATACAGTGACTACTTAACTGTCATGGTATGTGTCAGAGTACGGTGAGGTTTAGATCCACCACAGCTGGCTACAGTCAGGTCTGGCTGTGTTCAGTCTGTTGAGTCTAATTATCGATTAAGTTTTTTTGAGATCAAGCTGTTTGAGTGAATAACTAAGGGGGCAGTTACCTTTTCACCCACGCAATACAGCTGTTAGATAACTTTACTACTGTGGGAAGATGAAAATGAATTTTAACTAGCCCACCCAAGGATGGTCATGATAATGTAGGAGAGAAGGTGGTTAATTAATAATTAGTTTTGCCTTTGGCAATGCCAGTAATTAATTAAATAATTTAGTAAAGCTCCTACTTTATTTTGTTTTCCTTACCCTTCTCTGTTGTAGGAGGCATTCCCATGCCATTAGACTTATATCAACATAACTGAAGCACACTCGTTTTAAGAAACAGAATATATAATTTATTCATAAACACAAGGATCATAGACATATACCTGCATATATATATATATATATATACTGTATATATATATATATATATATATATATATATATATATATATATATATATATATATATATATATATCATGGCATTCGTAGTCTGAATCACAGCCGACTTGCTGACCAACCACAAGCGTTACCTGGTTGGTAACCACCCATACAATCAGATTGTGATTCAGACTACGAATGCCATGAATGTAATTACCCTGATCTACATGCTGTCAAATGAACGAACCACACAGCGTGGCACAACGTTAGGGGCTTAGCCTCTAGCTCCGAGGTGAGTGTGTGTGTACGCCTGATAAGCCCAGAATTAGGGCGAAACACGTGTCGCGTACTCTTTGCATTATTTGACAGTAAAACTATTTCAGCCATTCTATGATCTGCTTCTCGCAATTGAAAGAGGGCACCGTGGCGGATGTTAGCTGACTTGCTGACCAACCACAATAGTTACCTGGTAGGTAACCACCCATACAATCATATTGTGATTCTACGAATGCTATGAATATATTTATATATATATATATATATATATATATATATATATATATATATATATGGACTACTTCTCAGCATTTTTTTCAGATTATCGGTACATAGCTTCTGCTTGGCACACTGGATCTCAGCTTTTAGCTCCCCAAAGAGACAGAGGGTGAGCAGCTAATCAGCTTTTAGTTTCAGAGAGAGACTCTAGAAGGTCATTTTAGAGAATGAGAGAGCAGAATGCTTCCTTGAGAGTTTCCTCAGAGTGTCCTCAGTATTCTCCTGAGTGAGCAGGGAGTGTGTCCATAGAATATCCCCCAGATGGGATGAATGTAATTAGTTTATGAAGAAAGGCGGAACCACTCGTGTTTGGGTTCAAGTCATTACCAGTTAAAATCAGAGTCTTCTCAAAGGTGCATCATTTTGTGCATCCCAGTAGTCATTCCTTGCATTATAGGTCTTTGTTCTTGCTTGTGTCCTTTCTGGCCTGAAGGAGTTTGCAGAGGGGTCTCTGATGTCAGTTCATCCCTTTGTTATCAGATGAAGTCCAAACAGATCACTTAGTATGAAATGTAAATTGGGGATTTTCTGCAGCTGGATGTCTGTTAAATGTGCTGCTTTAATAGGATTGGTATGCCACTAAAGTCTAGCAGAATGGGCAATTCCCATTTTGTCCTGCAATACTTAAGTATATTAAGAAGCAATATAGTAATAGTGCTATGCTTACTCTGGCTCCCTTAATCCATTTTTACATTTTGTCTAAAGATCTTCACATATTCATTGTGGAAAATATACAAAAATAGAGTATATCAGGAAGGGGGCAAATACTTTTTAACATCAGCGTATTTTCACAGTGCCACAGATTATCTGGAGAAAAGTGGGATAAAACTCTAAAATATGCATAAGAAAGTAAGTTCCAAAAAGAAGTGTTGGTGTTATACTGAGCAGGTTTTGTATTTTCCAAAGCTTTCTTTGGAAATTGTATCCATCCATTCAGCCATCCATCTATTTTAGAAATCCAAGTATCCAGAGTGTGTTCTTGGGGAAGCTGGAGCCTAACCCAGCAAGCATTATGCTCCAGACAAGAATAATCCCTGGACCAGGCGCCAGTCCATCGCAGTATGAACACTCTGACACACATCAGGGTCCAGTCTAGCTTTGCCAATCTACCTAACCCATGAGTTCATTTTAAGTGGACTGTGTGCTTAAGGAGTCCTGGGCTCTAAGAACAGATTTTCTAAATTTGTGTGAACATATCACTGGTGTCTCTGCTGAAAAACGAAACCCGTTCTAAAGCACCTCATGAATCCTGATTGTATACATGGGTTGTTTTTAATTCTTACAAGAAAATCACTGACCATTTAAGTGAGGGCTACACTTAATTGATAATGGGACTGGACAAGCAGCCTTAGGCTTAATTCTACAACTTGGCTGCAATGCCTGTCAACCTTAGCAAGAAAAAAATACAAAATATATACGTATAGTCAAGGCCAATTAGATATTGTTTTGATTGGACAACCCTTCACACTGGCAGTCCTACACACAATGCCTAAATGCACGTCTTTAACAAGGATGCTGCACTATTTGAGTGCTGATCAGGATGATTTTGACGGAGAGGCACGTTGAATATGGGAAAGCACGTTAAGTCTGTGATCGCAGACTTGCCAGACAACATCTTGGTGAAGAACAGGACAATTGGAGTAATGTGCTCTGGACAGATGAGACAAATATTTGGCCACAATGCTGGATGCTATAAAAATCGCCTTTGATCAAAAGAACCTCAAGTCAGCTGTAAAGAATGATATTGGAAGCATTATGGTTGTTAGTTTCTTTTCTGCTTCAGGTCCTAGTCGGCTTGCCATCAAGGAGTCAACCATGAATTCCGCATTTTACCAGAGCATACATAATAATAATAATAATATTAATAATAACACATTTTATTTATATATCACCTTTGCCATGCTCAACTTGAGGAGAAGGTGAAGCCATCTGTCCAAAAGAAGTAGTTGAAATGCAAATGGTCCTTGCAACAAGACAATGACATAACACATCTTCAAAAGAATGACTCAAAAAGAAGAAATTGGGTGGTATGAAATGGCCAAGTCAAAGCCCAGATCTTTACTCCATAAAAATACTGGAGTAGGGAGGACCTGAATTGGGGAGCGCATGCAAGAAAGCCCTCAAACACTGCATAGCTGAAGAAAGAGTGTGAAAAATTCTCTCCAAGCTGATGTAGGATAGACGATTAGAAGAAATGTTTATAAGAGTTAATTTCTACCAAAGGGAGCAACAAAAGCTAGTGATCTACTTTATTTTTTCCACCACAGAAGACAACTGCATTTCTGACTTCAGTAAAGGATCTCAAAGAATTATTTGTACTGTTTATTTGTTAAATTAAATCACCTTTACCTATCAATATTGTTGAGAGAAAATCAAATATCCATACATGCTAAAGTTTTGAAGAACACTTACTTTTCTACAGCACCGTTTTAACTACTTTTCAGTCTTCCATCCATTTTCTGCACCAGCCTTTTGTATTACAGTGTTCAAAGCAAGAAAGTGTTGCTGCAGCATCACGTGCAAGATAGTAGTTAACCAAGCCACACATACCCACAGAAACCAAAATGCCCAAAGAAAACCCAACAAGACTGTGGGAGGACATTAAAGCACTATATGGAAGGTGACTGACACACAAAAGAAACACTCTTATTTCAATCCTGGGTTTGTGAAACCATGCAACTCGCCTGCTTTCTGTCTCCAGTTGTCCATTTGACATTTGCTGATTTCTCTTGCAGATTTCTAAGAGATATGGTAAGGTGTACAGCCTGTACTTTGGGAGGAACCTAACAGTACTTCTCCATGGGTATGAAGCGGTGAAGGAGATCCTGATAAATCGAGGGGCAGATTATGCTGGAAGGCCACAAGGACTCTTAGTTAATGACATCACGGAGTATCGAGGTAACTTTGTGTAGACCATAGCAAACCCCATTTAAGATACTGGTAACATGTCTTCATTTTCTAACCTGCTTAATCCAGACCAGGGTCCTGAGGGGGCTGAAGGCTATTCCAGCTCCTTACCATGAGGTAGCAGTGCTACCACTGCCCCACCATGCCACCCCTTATTGGTAACATGACTTTGTGAAAATAATTCAACTTTGTCTGAAAGCCACTATTCAAAGCTGCTAATTATGTAAAACCAAGTTTCAAACAGTATATATTATATGTAGAGTACAAAATTGAAAAAAATCTTAGTCTTTTCATAACAATGTTTTCAGCAGCAGTCACTTTAGGGTTTAAAATGTTTTGTTTTTACTAACTGCACACTTTTCTGATGTTTGATTAGTTTGAAATCTTTCATGTTACAGTTAAAGTAGTGCTTTGGTAATTAATATTAATGTATTTGAAGAAGGCTGGCTGACTTACTGTAACGGATGACCTAATGGTGCCTGAGAACTTAAGTAGCTGTGTTGTTCATTGGGCCTTTGGGAAATGACTGAAATATACAGGAAATAATACTGGCGTAGCAACACATTTCACTAGAAGTTAACTAATATTTGTTATACATAGATAAGTTGTCATCACCATGAATGGCAAACTTTATACTGAAGCACTAGTGCCTTTTAAAAATCGCACCCCCCCACCCCAACATCTTACTGTTTTACATCATTGAATCACAGTGGATGTAGCTTTGCTTTTTTGACACAGATCAATATAAAAAGACTCTTTAATGTCAAAGTGAATAGAGGTCTCTGAAAAGTGACTAAATAGAAAACACAAAACATTTGATTGCATACAGTAAGTATTCACCTTTTCAAGTCAATATTTAGTATATTGCCCTTTTGGCAGCCTTGTGTCTGTGTCCTCCGGTCTCTCCATCTGTCCGCTTTGCACATTTGGAAACTGCCATTTTCTTCATTCTTCTTTGCCACAAAGCTTGGGCTCTGTCAGGTTGCATGGGGATCCTGAGTTTACAGCCATTTTCAAGTCCAACCACAAGTTCTCAATTGGCTCTGACTTAGCCACTCCAGGACTTTGACACTGTTCTTTTTAAGCTATTCCTGTATAGCTTCAGCTTTATGCTTGGGGCTGTTGGCTTACTGGAAAACAAATCTTCTGCCAAGGTGCAGATTTCTTGCAGATTCCATCAGGTTTTCTCCAGGATTTCCCTGTATTTTGCTGCATTTATTTTAACTTTCCACCCTTAGAAGCCTTCCAGATCCTGCTTCAGAGGAGCATCCCCACGTCACATTGCTGCCAGCGCTATGCTTCATTATGGTGATGGCGTGTTTTTGATAATGTGCAGTGTTTGGCTCACAACAAACAGGTGTTTAGTCCAATTACATGCAAAACTCAATTTTGGTCTCATCAACCATAGAACCTTCTTATAACTGACTTTAGCATATTTCATGTGCTTTCTGGGAAACTCTAGCCAAGTTGTTGTGTGTTTTTTTAACTGTGGTTCTCTCCTTGCCACTCTCCTATAAAGCTGCAACTCGTGAGGCACCCGGGCAACACTTGTATGCAAAGCCTCTCTAATCTGATCCACTGTAGCTTGTAACCCCTTTAGAACTATCAGAGGTCTCTTGGTGGCTTTCCTTCAGTAGCCTTCATCTGGGTGAACTCTCAATTTCTGTGAATGGTCTGCTCTAGGCAGATTTACAGCAGTGCCATGCTCTTTCCTTTTCATAAGGACTGATTTAACTGGACTCCAAATATTCAGTGACTTGGGTATTTTCTTGTATTAGTCCCCTGTCTTGTGCTTTTCAAGGAGTTGCTTGGAGTGTTGTTATGTCTTCATCGTGTTGGTCAGGCCATCATAGTGACAAGCCACAATTGGGCCCTGTTTTGTCTTGGTAGAGTAATATATTACTGTACTTTCTCCTTTTGTATTATTAATGTGTAGCCTTTGTCAGAATGCCTCAAATCTCACAGACTTACCATTGTTTATAAGGTATTGTACCATATAACTTCTACCCAACTTCCGTTCTTCATTTAGAAATTCAGGCAATTAGATGTAGTAAAAGACAAGCAGGAGTTAAGTTACACTTTAAATAATGTATTATTGATAATATTCATAAATAATAACAATATGCAAAGTTCATTTGAATGTTGGCAACAATACAACCTGATAAATGCTTATGTGTAGTTTCAGGCGGCACACAAACTTGTTAGTTACTTAAAATGTCTCTATTTAAGGCATCATTTGTGGTGAGCTTTCATCAGAACAGGCCACATGCCTGTCGCAATATGGCTGCCGAGCTGTGCTCTTCACTGTGTTGTCCTTTTCAGTTCATGGTGTGACAGAGAGATGTTCCTTTATCAGTTGGTAAGAGAGGGAGCTAGGGAGGGGTAAAGCAAGCAGATTTACAGATTCTCTGTCCAAACCCACCAGCCAATAGGGCGTCATAGTACTTATAAGATTCTGATACAAGCCAGTTCCAAACAGCCATACTTCAGACCAATGGGGCATAGAATACCTTCACACCTGCCCCCAAAACCATGTGTTAAGGTGAAGCTTGCCAGCTAGACAGTCTGGCATTCCTGTGGGGATTTGATTGAGAGAGTCCTAGAAACATTGGCCAAACTTGTTTGAGGCACTTCCCCCAACCCTGTCCTAAAATTACAAAGAGACTCAGTCCTAAACGGGGGGGAAGGGGTTCTTAACCATCTAACCACTGCTGTTCTTATCAATGATAGACATTAGTCTTATAAGTCACAAATAAAGACAAACAAAATATTTATCAACTTATATGCAATATTTCACACCACAATTGGGCCAGTTCAGATAAGGTGCATTTAAAATACAATCAACTGAAACCCCTTGGGCACAGACAGGTGATTTCCACTGAACTCATTCTGTGACTTGTAAAGCCAATTGACTATACCGGTGATGATTTGGGCGTTCTGAATTAAAGGGATGACACTTATGTAATCAGTTAGTTTGAGTTTCATATGTGTAATTCATTAGGACCACTTTGCTGAAATCTGTTTTCACTTTCACATTGAAGAGTCTTTTTCAGTTGATTAGTTCAGTTGTTAAAAGAGGCAAATTAAATCCACTGTGATTCAATGGTATAGAAAAATAAAATGTGAGAACTTCCAATGGAGTTAAGACTTCTTATGGGAACAGTATGTATATACTACTGTATTACTGCTGCTTCCCATAAATAATTGTGTGGGATGGAGAATGGGAAACACACAATATGCTCAACAACAAGAACTAGGTGTGCCAATGATCAATGTACTGCCAGAGCTGGTATTAGGTTTGTGGTGAACTAATCATGAAATATGGATAGAAACAGGACACAAACAACATTAGAATGATCAGCTTTGAAATGTAACTATGAAAAGTTTTAGCAGGAGGATTAAAAGTCTTCAAGATAAAAATGTAGACAAATAACTGAAACAGCTATTGCAGTAAACCCACTGATATATTTTTTAAACCTTCCTTTAGTTTTACATTTTTAGAGCATACCGTACAGCTCCTTACTGTTCTTAGCTGATATTAGTAATATTCATATTGTGAGGGGATGTCCAGAGGGCAGCAGTTGGCAGAGATTAGGGCACCATCAGGATGGCATGGGACACAGACAGCTTCTGGGAGAAAATGAAACACACCATCAGCAGAAGAGATTTTGAACACATCGGTGTGGGTATGTGGGGGCCAGTGTGTGTGTGTGTGTGAGTGAGAGAGAGACAGAGAGGGGCAGCCTGGGCTATACCATGAAATGCTATCCGAGAATACTAGGAAGCTGGTAACCTTAAAATGGGAGGGGGTAACACACACTGCGTGAGAATAGAAAGGAGAAGCTCAAAGTGGTAACACCTCCCAGACACTAGAGGGCATAAAGTCCAAAAAGGGACATTATGGCACCATGTTGTCAGAGCAGGCAGCTGGGAAAATTCTGCCAGGCAACTAAAGGCTCAGGGGTGCAGACTGGCCAGTGGGCAGTAGAGAGAGCTTTAACCTGGATTTGCTGACCTCAGAAATGGTTGTGGCTGAAGCTGTGAGTGCAGCGGTGTTGGGAAAGTGGACAACTGGTGGGAGGAGGGGAGGTCAGGGTCTGGGAGCATAAGTGAAAGTGGGAAGGTGATATTTGTTACTATGGTTTGTTGAGTGGGTTAGCCATGGTGCCCAGCAGGCAGAGGGTCCAAGACTTGAAGGCTGGGCCCTGGGTAAGTTGGGTTCTAAGTGTCCCTTTTTTATCACCCCAGTGATATTTCTTAACACAGTTACAGTATTTGTGTAGTGTCCTGCATACACGGCACTTCCATGAGAGGCCCCTGCTCTCACTCTCATTTTTTTATACTTCTCACATTTTACCTGTTTTTTGGTTTGCTGGAAATGTGTCAGGGTGGCTCATGATGTAACCTTTTTGTATTTTACAGGGATTTCTATGGTCACCTATGGGACTCACTGGAAGGAGCATAGATGTTTTACTCTCAGCACGTTACGCGATTTCGGACTGGGAAAGAAACTGATGGAGAGTAAGATTCTCACTGAGGCCACACACTTGATAGAGTCTCTGGAAAAACAGGAAGGTATGGGTGGATAAACAAACGTGTTATTATCTAACTACAAAAGTAGTTGGGTTTCCATGGGCTAAACGTGTCCTTTCATGCAGCTGAGTTTTTTTCCCCCTTTTAGTGTAGTTAATACCAAGCAGTCCTTGAGCTGGAAGCCCACTCCCTGTCTATGCCTTATACTGCATAATTACATTTCTTTTCTGTACCACCATCAAGGGAAAATGCTGAAAGTAATCTTATTACAGTGTTTCCTTTTCAGGGTGCCATATAGCTCCCTAATTGGAATTACCGTAGTTCTTTTATAATTGTGGCGTCTGCGGTGGGCTGGCACCCTGCCCGGGGTTTGTTTCCTGCCTTGCACCCTGTGTTGGCTGGGATTGGCTCCAGCAGACCCCCATGACCCTGTAGTTGGGATATAGCAGGATGGATAATGGATGGATGGATAATTGCGGCATTTTAAGTAACCGAAAAATATTGAGATATGATATTAAAAGGCGATATCCCTCCCATAGTGATACAGCGGTACAAATCACATAAGAGAAAATAACTTAGCTTTCTTTACTGACGTGGCATTACAGACAGGAAGCCATAAAAGCATGACAATATCAAGGTGGGATCTTGATCTATAGAGTCTGCCATTTTTCGTCCTCTGCGCTGGAAGGCTTTTCAGGACGAATGACGCTTTCACCCATCCCTCCGTTCATTGGCTTCGAAGTGTTTGGCTGCTTGTCCAAATATTTATACTGGTTCCTCCACATGTAGGCCCTTCTTTGGTTTCCAAACAAGGAAAGGAAAGGATTCACAGGAATAGTACAATGCCCATCCTCGCAGTTGTCCCCTTCATTCTCCAAATGCTAGCAGTTTCTAAATGCTGACCGCCCCTGTGTGCTAACTTTGGCCTGCACATGTGAGTGAATTTATAAAATAATTTCTTGTATAGAGCACAGTGACATTAAACTTACATTCTTGTTACATACAGTTCTGAGGGTCTAAAGCAGGGGTGTCAAACGTACGGCCCGCGGGCCAAAACCGGCCCACTGGATGAATTTTGAAAGTAAAAAAATTAATAAAAGACACGAACTCGAAATTCGTAATAAAATGCAATTCCTAAATCATCCGCTAGGGTGTTAGTCAGATGAGAGGGGCGCACTGTGTTAGTCAAAGGGGAGGGGTGCACTGTTTTAATTAGAGTAAAAGAAGCAACAACTCTGCCACTCTGTAGGCTACCTTATTTTCTACTCACCTTGACACCCTCATTAGCCAAAATGTCTTTGTCAAAAAGGAGAAAAGTGGATACCGAGTGTAGGGTTTTCCAAGAGAAATGGACCACTTCCTATTTATTCACAGAGATAAATGGGAAACCTGTGTGCTTGGTGTGTAATCAACAAGTGTCGGTGCTCAAGGAATATAATATTCGGCGCCACTATGAGACTCATCATGGTGGAAAATACGACATCTTGCAAGGACGACTGAGGAGAGAGAAGATAAATGAATTGCTGGTGGGTCTGAGAAAACAGCAGTCAATTTTCACTCGGAGCCGAGAGGTCAGTGAAGCAGCAGTAAAAGCCACCTACGTAATTGCTAACGAAATAGCATTAGCATCAAAGCCGTATTCCGACGGTGAGTTCGTTAAAAGATGCATGATGAAGGCTGCAGAACTCGTGTGTCCTGAGAAGCGACAAGCATTTGCCAACATTAGTCTGACGAGAAACACTATGGCAGAGAGGATATCGGAACTATCGGCTGATTTAGACAGGCAGTTGAAACACAAGGTCAAGTCATTTCTTGCATTTTCTGTTGCAATTGATGAGAGCACTGACATTACAGACGTTGCTCAACTGGCCATATTTATTCATGGAGTTGATGACACATTGACCGTCACTGAGGAGTTCCTTGAGTTGGTGCCTATGAGTGACACCACAACAGCTGAGGACATTTTCGGCTCTGTGGTTGGCGTGCTGGACAGAGTCGGGGTGGACTGGTCCCGCGCCGTCAGCCTGGCTACAGATGGCGCGCCATCAATGATCGGAAGAAAAGCAGGTGTTGTGACAAAATTCAGAGAGAAAGTACAAGCCGCTAATGGAGGAGATGGTTTCTGGACATCTCACTGTATTTTGCACCAGGAAGCATTGTGTTGCAAGTCGTTAAAAATGGATCACGTCATGGAGGTGGTTGTCCGAACTGTTAATTTCATCCGAGCCAGAGGCCTGAATCATCGTCAGTTTGACTGCCTTCTCAGTGACAATCACGTTACTAATACCCTGCCATACTACACTGAAGTAAGATGGTTAGGCAGAGGTGCTATGCTGAGGCATTTCTTTGATCTACGCGAGGAAATCGGACAATTCATGGAGAAAAAAGGAAATCCAGTGATGGAATTACAGTGTCAGGAATGGCTGCAGGACCTTGCATTTCTGGTGGATATTACAGAGCACTTGAATATTCTGAACAAAATGTTGCAAGGCCGCAAAAAAGTTGTCACACAGTTTTATGACAGCATATGTGCATTCAAGTTGAAGCTGACTTTGTGGGAGACACAGCTGTCAAGTGGTGACCCTGCACATTTCCCTTGCCTAAGAGAGGTATGTGCAGCAGGCATTAATGCTGACATGAAACAGTATAAAGACAAGATTGCAGGATTGCTGTGTGAGTTTGAGAAATGGTTTCAGATCTTTGGTGAACTCGAGAAAGAATTTGCAGTTTTTCACTCACCCTTCACAGTCAAAGCTTCTGATGTCCCTGTCGACATCCAACTAGAGATAATTGATTTGTAATGTGATGCAGATTTGAAGGACAAGTTTGCCTCATTGGGCTTGGACACATTTTATCAATATCTCTTGCCAGGGTACCCCAAATTAACAGCCCTGGCTGCAAAAATTTTGTGCATTTTTGGGACAACCTACCTTTGTGAACAAGTTTTCTCAGTAATGAACATCAATAAAACAAAATTGCGCTCAAGGCTCACAAACAAGCACTTAGATGACATTCTGAGATTGGCTACTAGTCAGGACATGACACCTGATATTGATGCACTTGTGCAGACCAAAAGATGCCAAGTTTCAGGAGCAAAAACAAAGTAGTCTAGATGTGACTAACTCCTTTAAAATATTGCTTCAGACACCGATTGCACTTAAAGAATTCAGTTCTGTGAAAATGAATTCTTGCTGTAGAAATAGTTAAAAAATGGTACATTTAATGTAAGTTAACAGCTTCACTATAAAAGAGTTTGGTTTGGTGGAATCCTATTGTTCATGTAATGCCATAAATTTTAAGGTGCAGTACTATATTTTTCAGTTCCAAATACCTCTGACTTAAAGTTTTGTTTGTATTTGTGCAAACACTTGTTTTAAGAAATCTGAGGTTGTTTATATGTTTTGATATGTTGATATGTTTTGTAAAACATTTCATTAAATATGAAGATTTTCTAATGTACTTGTACTTCTTTGCACGAAAACAAAGGGAAAAAACATGGACTTACTATTATTTATAGGTAATTATGTTATAAATACTGCTCCGGCCCACTTGACATCTAATTAGGCTGTATGTGGCCCCTGAACCAAAATGAGTTTGACACCCCTGGTCTAAAGGTTTCAAAGCACAGAGAAATGTGTTGATTACTGTTATGTTCACAAAGTTATATTTTCCATCATGAAAAAGATGATGTATGTAGTGTCAGAGAAAAGGAAAGTCTTGCCATTGCTTATCTTTTAATCTTTCCTTTTAGTGTAAGAAAAGTAGATCACTTAAACAGTGAATTTTTAATCCAAGAAGCAATATCTGAAAATACACTGCAACATTCACTAAGGGGCAGCAAGCTTGAGGGTTTGCCAAATTTCATCATTCAATGCTGCCACCTACTGATTGCTGTAATCACTACACCTCTCCTAATCTTCATCTCCACTGCTTCATCAGTCAAAAAAAAACAAAAAACACTACACACGAGTGTCTGAGGATCATCTTCCATGCTGATTTGAAGCAGGTACTACCACCCTAGGTTGACAGGGGGAGCTTACGCCAACCTTCTCCCCTTTTCTTCTCTCCATAGCACTGAGAAGACACCCAGTGAGGGTAACTGACTCTGCCCCTTTCACAGCAGAGCTTCCTAAACATAACTGAAAACATTACTAAAGTCAGATGGCTATCTTTACTTCAGTGCTTTTCAGCTGTTGCTTATAGTGGTGCACATAGCAGCCCTTCTGTCTTATTTTGTGACTGAATTAATCATAGACAACCAAGTTGGCATCCCAACATTTTTTGGTGGGAACCTGTAGTGTCTTATTCCACCACAGTGTAGACATTAAAACTCTACTGTAGGCCGACTTACTGTAGCATGCATGCAGATTTACTCTGCGCCATAAAAAATATTTTTCTAATCTTGAGGAGCCATGTTTGTTCCACTTTGTGTTTATGCTATTTCAGCTCAAAGTGCTTATGTATTCAGACATGTTTACTGCTCATGTTGCTTTGGAGCTGGCATATCAGGTACTGTTCCTCCTTTTTAACAATCCCCTCTTTCTCTATCACTAGGTCATGCCATATACGTCCACGTATTACTTGAGAATGCTGTGTCCAATGTTGTTTGCTCGGTCATACTGGGATTGCGCTTTGACTATGACAACAAACTCTTCCACAAAATGATCGAGCTTCTGAATGACAGTACCAAACTAGTGAATGGACCTTGGGGCATGGTAAGAATCTCTGTATGTGTCGGGAGGTGTGCTGTGGTTATGGGATTGCTATTAAATTTTGGTTGTTTATTTTCTCTTGGGATGCTCCAGCACTTTAAAAAACCCACCTTTTAACAAACTAAATGTACTTACACGTTTGCTTGTCTGCTAACTACCATATGATGTAGCCTGAATAAAAAAAAAAAAAAAATGGGGGTCAATAGATGCTATTTGCAGCCCTACATATGTATGCACTGTAGATTTTGGGCTGATGTATTCAAATTTCCATTTGATATTCAAAATGTTAATAAAACTTTACATTAAGAAACATCCAGCACAATGTACAAATATCAAAATGTATTGCACATAAGTAATATGTCAAAACACACAATGCCATGAGTACTGTGACAACGAAACCGATTAGCAGTATTCACTAAAAATTCAAGATTAATGAATATGATGGCAAAAGTATATAATGTTGCTTTTTTTTCTAAGGCGTTCTATTCAAAATGACTTTCAAGTTAAGCTTGAAAATAATAATTTTGTTGGAAAGTATAGATTTTGGTGTTCTCATCTTTAACGGCAGTGCTGTGTAGAAGGTGTGGTCCGAGTGAGAGAGCAAGCTTCAATTGAAGTGCTCTGATGGCGGTGCTCACCAGCACTCTCTCTGAGTTTCTTTGTAATCCAGATGTCAAGGTTTTGCAATGAAGCACCAGCAGTTACCAAATGTATGAAATGGGAAGGATCGTGGTGTGATTCCACAAACAAGTTACCATTCCACTTGCACTTCCAAGTAAGCGTAAGTTTTGGGACAAACTCGTTTAATTTCATTTAAAGCAGTGTATAAGTTTGTACTTAGTGGAACATTCTTTGCACCTGCTCCTTTTCAGCAAATAAAATACATACTCAGCTAGTTTATACCTGGCCAATCTATGACAAACCAGCCTAGGGAGCTCCTGCAGCATGACTATGGTCACTGTCTTGTTAAACGAGGGACTGTTAATCAGTAAATACAGTTTTATGTTATTGAACAGAAAAAACTTTTGTACATTTCCAAAGTCATTCTGCAACTACAATCAACAGCGACATCACTAACGATGATGAAAGGACCCAAACCAGGGGCACTCATGTACCTGCTGAAACCATGAAAATATGAAAATACAGATGAAGAGGTATGCTTGGGCCTGTCTGCAGTTTGTATCTTTTCACCCAACCATCACTTTGGCAGAGGTTTATCTTGGTTTCATCTGTCTATTGCACATTCTTCTGAACTGCTGTCTCTGAACTGGATTAAACAGGATTGAAAAAGTTTTTATTCTGGCTCATGCCCATTCATGACTGCAAATTCCATTCTGGCAGTTCTAATTTTTGATGTTATTGAGGTTTGCAACTTGTGATATGGCTTTTTTTACATGCGTTTACATATAATGCAAAAAAAGCACCGCCATGTCCGTCTGTCCATTTGAAACAGCTTGGCTCCCAGAAAGGACAGTTATCCTTTTGAGGAAATTTATTGGGATAGTAAAATATTTATTGAAGTGTCTTGAATACAGAGCACTGTACCCATTTTTGAAATTTCAAAATCTTCCATTGAAAAACATTGGCAATTTAGAAATAGAGAAACATTTTGTGCAACTTCAACTATGGATTAATTTACCATTTCAATTTTACCTTGAGAGCCTTTACTTCAACTTGTCTTTATATATAATAATATAATACACTACCGTGGCTGTTCTTTTGTCTGGCCAGGATTTTAAATCACCTGTAGTTCGCAAACCGTTCGACCTATTGAACTGAAATTTGGTAAACATATACTACGTGACGTCTACTATCCGCTTTCGGGGTGATGATTGACCTCCAAGGTTATTCCTCTTTTTATTTTATTGTAGAATCAACTCTCGGCAGCGGCTGTGCAGTGCATGCATATGGCGCCGTTCTCATCCCCACCACCTTCGCTGTCACTTCCCCTACCTCTTCATATCTTAAATCATTCTTGAGACAGACTGAACACTTAAGTGACAACTTAAGTGAAAAATTAAAGAAAACATACTAAGTAATTGCAACACAAACACTGACTTAATCAGTTTTAACGTGAAAAGATGCCGAAGAAGAGAAGAAGTGGGCCGCTAGGGTGGAGAAAATAAGAGCTGCTCAGGAAGCAGCAAGCGCATCAACCTCTGAGCAAACGAATGCTAAACAGAGAAAGAGGATGAAAACTACGATTGCTCAAGTCAAGTGTATCTGTGACATTACTGGTACATATATTTTTCAATTTACTCATCTGACAGCCACTCCTGTGGTAAAACAATGCAGTTGAGGGCAATGAAGTAAGTACACCTTGCTGCAGGACACGAGAAGAAGCAGAGTCAGGTGTAGGTGGGGTTGAATGATTCAGTATTTTATCCAATTTGGTATTCATGATATTCTTTTATTATTCAGTACGGTAGTAATGATATTATTTATTCATCACTGTCCCTTAATGTACTAGAATGTAGCAGTAAGTCTCATTATATGCTAACAATGTGGCTTCTGCCTCCACCTTATCTGGTGCTCATCTCTGCAGCATCTCACACAAACTTCCATCACAGTAGTTCTCTTCTCCTGCTCCCTAAAATAAAAGCAGGTAAGTGAAATGATGTTCATGTCCATAAAAGTAAAAAATAAAAACAACTTGTGTTGAAATGTATGAAAGATGGCTCATTGACGCTTTATAACACAGTGAATAGCCAAGTCATTATTAAAACATTTTTATGTACTCTGTTAATACATGTAATTACATTCTGTTATCACCATTACAGTATTTTTGAATGTGACACACTTATGATATGACCTTCATCTTGTAAACTCCAGTCCATTATGTTTGTGCACATGATCATAAAGCAATGGTGACTAACGTGGGTCATTTTGTATAATTCAAAATGTCTCTTCTTTCTTTCGCCCTGTTTAGCTGTATGATGCCCTACCTTTCATCAGGTCTTTACGTCTGCCTTTTCGAAGAGCAATATCCAACAAAGATAACATGAAAGATTTCTTTCGGTCCTTTGTAAAACAACACAGGAAAAACTGGGTGCCAGGACACCCACAGGATTACATCGATTGCTACTTTGAAGAAATGGAGAAGGTTAAATTTCAATTGTTTTACTTTTTCTACTGTGGATCATCAATGTGATTTGCACTTTGATTTACAGCATCACATCTACCTGGCAGATCTGTAGGAGTGTGGAGCTTCAAATAGAGTGTAACACAGCTACACTGGGTTTTTATTATTTTAAGAGTTAAACAGAGTATCTCACAAAATCTAGTATGAAACCATTTCACCTCTAATCATCCTTTAGCCATACCTGAAAAGCTATTGCACGGTCACAGGTAGGATTTAAATGTGAAGCATGTAGTGTTGGTTGGGAGTAATGTGGAATTGGAGATGGATTAGCGGAGATAAAAGTGAACGTTTTTTAGTGGTGAAAATGTGACTCATAAACCAACACCTAACAACAGTCACCACATTTCCTTAATGTTTGCAATATATGGAGAAAAAGTATGCTATGCATCTCAAAACAATTGGGATGAAGGCAGAAGCATTTACTCTGCAGCTAGTCAGACCCACCTCGTAAGTCTCAAATGTCTACACTGATGTTTCACTGTGCACCATTTTGAGATCTTGCAAATTGTTTTATGTTCACTTGTATACTGCCATAGCGCTGAAACGATCTCTGGTTAATTTGTTATGCATGCTGGAATGCTCTTAGACGTATGGGGTTGAGCTGTGGTAGTCAGAAATAGTATCTTAAAGGCAATAATTCTGAACAGGTTGATTCAAGGTATTCCAAATTCTAATGTACCATTCTTTTATTTTTTCAGCATAAGAATAATAACGAATCCACCTTTGATGAGAACAGCCTGCTTCTCAACCTAATAGATTTGTTCTCGGCAGGTACTGAGACCAGCGCCATCACAATAAGATGGACTCTCCTATACCTGATGTGCTATCCAGATGTTCAAGGTATAAGCAGCACTATCAGGAAAGGACAGAGTTGAGAGTGAGATATAAAACACAAGGGTCTACTTTAGGAATTCAATAGTCATTTCTCGTGCCTCTTCTTGGGTACCAAAAATAACATTACATGAAAAAAACCATCTCTTCATATTTGGGCGTCATATTTTGTAAAACTTAATGGTTTGTACGTAGTTCGTATCGTGCTGTACATCTGAATAGAACTTTTTTTTATTACAATGTTTGAAACCTTTTTTTCTTTGACCCCATTAAACATTTCTAATGGGCCACAATCCTTGTAAACGGCTTCAAGTTAGTGTAAGATCTGTTAAGCCTTGATTCACGAAAAAACTTACTTCAAGCAGCAGAAAATGAGGTACTTGACATTTCAGCTTAAGCATTTAATATTTGACAGAATATACTGGCATGACTGGCCTTTGTGTACGTACAGTATTACACAGATTATCTCTAAAAAACGTAATCACTTTCACAAACATTGCTTATACCAAACAGAATAGTCACCTTAGTGGGGTTCTTGTAATGCAAATAATTTTAGGTAATCAAAGACGCTTTGTATAAATTATAGCTAAGAATTTGTCCTGTCTTATTTTTGTCCCATTTTAGCAAGGTGCCACAAGGAGATTGATTGCATTCTTGGCAGCAAAGAACAGATCAGTTATGAAGACAGACATGCCATGCCATATATGCTAGCTGTGATTCATGAGTCCCAGCGCATGGGAGATGTTGCTCCTCTGGGAATATTTCATGCTGCCTTGAAGGACACCCAACTTTTTGGATATACAATTCCTAAGGTATAAAAACTGAGCATTTCAATACTCACTGGTAGGCAGATGTAATAAGGGGAGGCTTCAATCTAATATAAGATAAGACTAAACAATACGGAATGAAATAACATTTCATGAAAACAGTCTGACATTCTCTAAACTCTGTTTTCCATAAGTTACCTAATGGTCATCACAATATTTTACACTGAAATAATCATGGATGCCAATTTCATTGTTATTAATGGGGAAGGCGTTTGAGATTAGTTTAAATTTTCAATAAATCAAAATGCATAAGCAAATTTTTATGCTATTTAGGCACAACAATTTTTAACCTCCACTGGGGACAATTACCTTAGATTTTAAAGGTAGCAACTGGATTAACTGACCTTCATATTTCGTCTTTTCTCAACTGCTGAAGCAAGATCAGTAAACTTTACTGTGAGCTTTTCCTTTACATTATTTGCACTAATCCATTTTTTTTCTCCAAATGCACCTTGCACCTTTTACAGAGCAGTATTTTTAAGTACAAATTATATTTAACTTTTTTTTTCATTTAGGGAACTACTTTGATTCCAAATCTCAGTTCAGTTCTTCATGATGATACTCAATGGAAGTTCCCCCATGAGTTCAACCCTTCTAACTTTCTCAATGAAAAAGGGGAATTTGTGAAGCCAGATGCTTTTGTCCCTTTCTCAGCAGGTAATATAATTAAGAGCACCACTGATATTGTGATAGTGTGATTAATACATATATTTAATTATATATATTATTTAAATCAAGAAAAGTAATGTGCACTGAACCATGCTCACAGCTGTCCTTACATGTTTCACTTGGTTCAGGATGGAGTAATAATCTGTGTGAGTATACAGTAACTGCAGTGTGTGACATGTACATATGCTTTGATTGCAAGAGCCAGTTGAAAGATGGCTAGAATACTACTACTCTAAAGATAATCGAGTTCAAGTCCCACTTTATCGACACATGTACTAAGAAGTTCTTAGCTGCAAGTCTGACGAATATGCAGCTCTTTCTTGTGTGATGGACAGCGCACATGGGTGGGCAGTCCAGCCCAGGATGGGTCAAGGAACAATACCCGACAGGGATGGAAGTGTGATGCAAGGAGAAGGGGAGATCAACCTGTCAGGACTACATGCTCCCCTGATACGCTAGGTGGCAGAATCCCTGGACGACACTACCTGTATGGAGACCCACAAGGCATTCTGGGAACTGTAGTCCTATGGGACAGCCTTGTCGGGTTCTGTGGAGCCAGGGGGTGCTGCAGAAATCCACGAACCCTACTCAGTGGAACTTACGTCTGATCCAGAGGTATTTACAATGGGCTATGCCCTAGCACTGGAAGTATTCCTGAGTCAAAGGTAAAAGGAGCCACTCAACATCATCCCTGTGAGTTAGAGTGGGTTGTGGAGGATGGACAAAGCTCGCCTGTGAGGAGTGGGGGTGCAGAAAGAAAGAAAGAAAAGAATCATGTTGATCCACTATTACAAAGAAGCCTTTTGGAAAGTATTTTGTATGATAAAATGTGTATTTACACCTGGGACTTGTGTCTGGGATATGGGGTGCTGCAATGCCCCCTACTGGTCACAATTGATTTTTATAATTTATATATGCAAACTCACTGTTTCAAATGTAATATACACATTAAAGGCAATGTTGAATGCTTTTAGATTTTTAAGAAAATGTAATTACACACTGCTCTTAAAATTATGCAAAGCAAACAGTCTTCATACACAAAGTTAGATAAAGTTGGACAAACGTTTATATGATGAATATAATTAAAAAGGATGACTTTTAATCTTAAGTCTATGTTAGAACACTGCTACACATAGTAACAAGATGACACAATTAAATTTATGGTTTATCAGGTGCCTATGTATCTTGAGGTATAAAGGCATGCTGAAAGGTTTGATATGCTATCAGTCCAGTCATTTTTGTTTTAATTTCCCTTTCATTCTAGGTCCAAGAATGTGTTTAGGAGAAGCTCTTGCTAGGATGGAACTATTTCTCTTCCTTACGACTCTGCTGCGACGCTTTGAAGTCATATGGCCAGAAACCTGTGGAGCACCTGACCTGACTCCACTCTATGGGATAACACAGGAGCCTCAAAAGTATAAAATGAAGCTGAAGTCCAGAAAAAACTAGTGTGCTTTATTCTCTTACAGCAGACTACTTCAAAATTCAGATAAAAGCATATGTAGAAATTAACAATGAGCACCCAAGTAACACTATTTTATTTAAATGCTTTTTAAGTTGGTGTAATGCATGTGTACACTGCATTATAATTTGATGCTAGTAAGTTATACAAGTTCTACTCTTTCCTGGAGAAACATTTAAATTAGACAACTTTTTTTCACACTGAATTTAAAATGAAGCACCTCCTGTGATCTAAGCTAGTACTGGAAAGGTGAACTGTCCATCCATTTACTGAACTTATTCTAGTTCCCACAAGACCATGTGCGGATATCAGTTGACTTTATTGACCTCCTTACAATTAGATTTGCCTTTTCCCCCTTGTTTTACAGTATAGTGTGGAGTATTGTATAAGGAAATAGTCTCTAATGTACAAGCTTGATGACTGAATTTACATCCGCAACTTTTACTGTGTGATGTTAAGCAAGTCCTTTTTAAAAACAAATAATACCATTATACTGTAAACTGATTTGGGATGGTTCTTGCTAAAGAATGGTATTATGTAAAATAAGTGGTCGGCTGGTTTGCATGCGTCACAAGTTTCAAAAGTCTTCATTTTCATACTTAAGAAACATGAAGCTCAGTATAAGAGAGTTTCACAAAAATTCTTTTGTGTTTTCATTATTAATACATATTCTCTCGTAATAAATTAGTAATCACTATTTTGGTATACTGTTGATCTAATTAGAGCAAAATTAATTTGCAAACATAAAACTTTAACTTGTATACTATTATTTTACTGTACTGCCATCCATCTATCTGCTTAACTCACTTAATCCTAGGTTAGAGTCAAAGGAGGCGATGCACATGTTAGCATTACGTGCAAAGCAGGAACCAACCCTGAACGGAGTGCCACGTCTACGCCAAGCTCACTCACAGCCAATATAAAGTTATATAATAGCCTAATACAGGGATGTGGGTGACAACACATGCAGACACTGGAAGAATCTGCAAGCTCCATATGGGCAGAGACTGAGAGAGGATTCAAAATTAGTCTCCTGTGGCTGTGAGACTGCAGGACTGAACACTGACTAATACATTTATGGTTAAAAAAAACAACAACACTGGTTTGTGGTAAAACAAATTCAGAATGGATCAATTCAGCACAGTTTGAACACAGTGAATTGGGACTGATATGAATATGAATCTGTAAGTAATTTTACAGACTTAAAGTAAAAGCACATTTACACTTTCCATAGATGTCCATATCGTTCTTACCATCATCGTAAAAATCTCATATGCATTTTTCCGTAACATACTTCAGTGTTACTATAAGTTGCTATCTTTGTTGCTTTGTAAAGGGTCTTATAAAGGTGACAGCCATGAAAAATGTAATATAAAATGTAATGGCTGGAAAAAGATTAATTATGTTAAATAGTCCATTGATTATGTTTACTAATGGACTTTATAAAACACATTCATTTGTTTATATTTAAACTATAAGCAGAATATCCTTAGTAAACGTTGAGTGACAACCAGTTTAGCTTTGAAAAGAATGACCCAAATTGTTTTTCTTGATACATTACAGACGTGGTCATATTTCATGGTACCCCTCCACAAAAAAACCCATAATTGTCTCTGAAATAACTTGAAACTAACAAAGGTAGTTGGCACCCATTATTGTTTATTCTGTATTTAACAAAGATTCAACAGAATATTTCAAACAATAAAACCAACTAAAAAGACATGGACAGAAATTATGAAACCCTTAACCTAATATTTTGCTGCACAACCTTTAGAAGCAATCACAGCAAACAAACAATTCCTGTAGTTCTCAATGAGACTTCTGCACCTGTCAGCAGGTAGTTTGACCCGCTCTTCTGATCAAACTCCATCTGTGTCATTCTCCAAATGGCCTGTTTCAGTTCTTTCCATAGATGTTTAACGAGATTCAAATCAGGGCTCATAGAAGGCCACCTCAGAATAGTACAATGTTTTGTTCGTAGCCATTCTTAGGTGCTTTCAGTTATGTGTTTTGAGTCACTATCCTGTTGGAGGATCCATGACTTGAGACTGGGACAGAGCTTTCAGACACTGGGCAGTTCATTTCTCTCAAGAATGTCTTGATACTCTGGATATTTTATTGTTCCCTGCACAGATTCAGAACACCTCATGCCAGATGCAGCAAAACACTCCCAAAACATAACCGAACCTCCTCCATGTTTCACAGTAGGTATGGTGTTCTTTTCTTTGAAAGCTTCATTTTTTTTGTCTGTGGACATACAGCTGATGTGACTTGCCATAAAGCTCCAGTTTTGTCTTATCTGTCTAAATAACATTTTCACAAAAGGCACTGTGGCTTGTAAGTATATAAATATGAGTTTTTATATTGCTTTTTCAATTGTAGAGTCCTCTTGGATCTTCTTCTGTTGGGCCCACTGTTACTCAAAAAGAGATAGATGGTGCGATCAGACACTGATGGACTTTGACCTTGTAGTTCAGCTTGTATCTCTTTGAAAGTTGTCCTTGGATTTTTGTCTATCATTCTCATTATCCATCTGCCCATTCTGGGGTCGATTTTCCTCTTGCGGCCGCGTCCAGGGAGGTTAGCTACAGTCCCATGGACCTTACATTTCTTAATATTTGCAACTGTTGTCACAGGAACATTAGGCTGCTTTGAGATAGTCTTATAGCCTTTGCCTTTAACTTGTCTATAATTTTCTTTCTGATCTTCTCGGACAGCTCTGTTCAGTGTGGGACACATGATGACACCAAACAGCTGAGTGACTACTTTTCTCCATTTAAATAGTCTGAGTTACAGATTGAACGACTGAAGACAAAATCACTCTAATCCAAGTATTTATCATCATTTCTACGGGTACCAACAAATATGTCCAGGCCACTTTAAAATATGATGACATATCAAAGGCATGCAGATATACATGGGACAATCGCTTTTCACTGAATCACTTTTCAGGACGCATACAGCAATTCTTCAATGAGCTGTGAGCGTACCAATAAATGTGTTCACATTTGGGTGTATACGAGTGTGCATGTGATGACCTAAACCCTGTCCAGACTTGGTTCTCACCTTGTACCCAACGCTGAACCAGTATAGGCATCGGCTATCAGCAACACTAAATTGGATAACTGAGTTAAAAAAATAGATGGATGTGTCACAACAGTGTATCACTTTCTTCAAAAGTGTTTTACACAAATATAGATAATGCAAAATAAATACCACCTTAAACACTTGTTTCTGTGTCAGTTAGAACAAAGACTTAGCATTATACACACATCTTGTGCCATCAACACTGACCTCCTCAATTTAGGACTTTGTGCCACCCACTGCCAATGACTTTTGAACTTCTTAATCAGCAGATCTCAGTTTATGTGGAATGGCAGCATCACATCCTCAGCACTGACCCTCAACACAGGTACTCAACAGGGCAGTGTGCTGTGGTCCTTTCTAATACTATTTATTCACCTCGGGCTATTTCGGCAAGTACAGCTCCAACTCCATCATTAAATTTTCTGTTGACAGCATCATTATTGACTTAATTGCCAATAGTGATGAGAGAGTTTACTGAGAAGAGGTCTACCTGCTGACTCCATTGTACCAGAGCTGGTCACAGACTTAAAAAGTAAAAGGCAGACCTCACTTCCATCTACATTGGAGGGAATTCTATTGAACGAACGAACTGAAGTGACTATCTTTAATTAAGTGAAGTTGGCACAACACATTTTGGCTCTTGTGAAAACAACTTACCAGCACATAAACTTACTTAGATGTCTGAGGACAGCTGGCATCTCTCAATCTGTTTTCACAAACTTCTACAGATGCATAGTGAAGTTCATTCTCACTGACTGTATCACATCCTGGTATGGCATCTGCTTGGTTTAAGATTGTATAGCACCGCTGATGGTGGTGAGGCGGCACATGAGGTAACTGGCACCCAAATGTCTTCTATCCTGGACCTATACAACACTTGCTGCCTTGGAAAGGTAAACTGTGTAATTAAAGACCTCAACCATCCTGCACTGCCTCTTTTCTCACCATTCCCTTCTGGTGTACAGTACAAGACCACTGGAAAGGCTGCTGCATATTCATTCATAAGAATTCAAATACTATAACATAAGCAGTGTGTATTAAAAACACACAAAAACATGATGATATAAAATTGAACATATACTATATGCTGCATGGTATTTGTTTAGTCAACTGTTCTGAGAAGACATGGAAGTACAAATTTCATTGTACTACATACATATAATAAACTTGACATTGTTATCCTTAAATCTCTCCAAGATTTGTTCAAGATCTTCCAGCAAATTAAGTCTATTTGAACTAAGTAATACTACAGTCCATAAATCTGTATCAATGGGGTTGCGTCATTTGTAGTAAATTGGAGAGAATGACCTTCTGTCCATAACGAACATAAAGAGCCCACTGCTCCCGCCTACTGAGCTTTACATTCTTACCCATATTTTGAATTAGTTGCATGTCTTCTTTTATATCACTGGAGTAAAGCTGGACAGAAAGCACAATGGTGTTCCAGAGAAGCTGTTTAAATGGAAAGCTCAGCTTTGGTATTCCTTCATTGGAGAGAGACATCGCCATAACCTCTTCATCACTGTCCTCTGCTTCCTCCCAGCCTTTGTTTTCCTTAAATTCTTTAAAATGCTCTTCAGACATGCATAAAACCTACAATTGAAAAACAAAAGTGCCACTATCAAGTCAAAGAATATTCTTGGCTTATTTCACTTAAATCTGGCCTTTATGAGCTATAATTAATGTATCAAGTGTTTGACTAGATGATTAATTTCTCTTAGGTCAACCATCTTATATATACTGTATATATATATATATGCAAAGGTAAAAACAAAGTCATATTTAAGACACAAGTCTATAGCATAAAAGTTCAATAAATGTGCATTCAGTGATAAAAAAATCAGATTAGTGTAGGCCACATGCATGCTTAATTTTACATATAAAAACAAGTGGGGACATTGTGTACAATAATTATCACTGCTGCCTCACAGATCTAGACTTCTATGTTCCAATCTAGTCTAAATATCATTGTTGTGTAGTTTGCACATTTGCTCTATGCCTGGACTAGTTTTCTTCCCATATCTCAAAGACATGCATGTTAGGCTGGTATTACCTCCTCTGACAAACTGATGCTCCACCTGGCAGTTTAGTTTGGGGAGGGGGGGTGGAGATACTTCATGCAAAGTACTACAGAGCTAGACTTAGGCCTCTTGCAAACCTGGACAATCATATTAGAAAGGGAATAGATGGATTAGTATTTGCTCCTGTTACTAGACTATTCAGACAGAACGGGTTGCTTGAGAGACAACCATCTGGTGTGTGACTAAAAAGGAAACAACAAATAACATATAGGAAAGGAAGGATGTGCTAAAAATGGAATGATGAAAGAAGGGAAAAAAAGTCAAAAATCTCAAATACTGTTCTTGCAAAATGTGTCAAACCATCTACAGTATGTTTGGTGAAACAGGGACATGACTTGCAGATATGTTTTAAGAAGCATATTTGAGCCATTATGAACAAATACCTTACAAAGGCTCTTGCTGGACATTTCACATTTATTCATTTACAGGTCTTCAAGGGCACTTTTCAAAGAAAAACAGAAAAGGCTGAGCTCACTGTTAGGCTTGGGTTACACATTTCCCAAGGAATATATAACTGGCTAGCCTTTTCATCTCTCTCTTTTCTGCTGTAATGGCTTAGTTTTTACACCTTCTCTGGTCTTCTACTCCTTTCATCTCCCGTTTTTGTTCCTTCATTCACCACATATATTAGTGAGGAGACACACTCAACAGAATTTCTTGTTTGTAGTGTTGACATTTCAACTTAATGTTTTTCATGATGGACGGATTAGGAATCTAGACCACATTTATGTGTCTACACCAGGGGTGCCCAACTCCAGTCCTGCAGGGCCACAGTGGCTGCAGGTTTTCATTCTAACCTGTTTCTTAATTAGTGACCTATTTTTGCTGTTAATTAACTTATTTTGAATTAATTTTATTTGACTTGCTCTTGAAGACTCAGACCCCTCAATTGTTTCTTTTTCCTTAATTAGCAAAAAAACAATAATGAGATACAAAATGAGCCAAAACAGGACCAGCAAACTGTGACCATCATACAATATCTGAAAATTAAGAAAGGAAAAGGTCTCAGGAATGCTGATCTGCTCTTAGAAAAGAAAAAATCCACAATTTTGGAAATGCCTACTATAGCACACTGAGAGCAGCAACGGAATCAATGGAATTAAAGAATGAATTTAATTAACGACAAGACTCGGCGCCTCATTAAGCAACTGGTTGGAGTGAAATTGGTTGGAGTTTGAGGCCTTTACTTAGTTGGTCTTCTGTTGGCTCACTCACTTCACATTTCACTTCTGTTTGGGTGCCATTTAAGGAAAGAAATGAAGCAACTCAGAGCAATGATGAAGAAAGTCAGAGAAACATTTCTTAAAAACCAAGTCAATTAAAATTAATTCAAAAGAAGTTAATTAGCAGCAAAAACAGATCACTAATTAAGAAAAGGGTTAGAAAGAAAACCTGCAGCCACTGTGGCCCTCCAGGACTGTAGTTGGGCACCCCAGTCTGCACTTTCTACTGCAGACTGCAAGTTACAGTAAACCAGTACTGTGCAGCATATAATCTCTCCAATATGTCCTGGGTTTGCATACATGATTTATTTCCAATGGAGTACAACCAGTGGTATCCTCACTTCATGCCTCAAATACTTAAACATGATCATTTTGATTTGGTGAGGCAGTGAATCTACTGAAGTTGTCTTCCTGTTTTATTAAAATTGTCAAACTATCATGAGGCAACCAACTCTACACAGATATGTAATTTTGGCTGCTTGTAGCAACAACTGCTAATCTTGTAGGTCTTCAGAGCAAAGAAGAAGGTGAGAACTGATTCTTTGTCCTCACTCATGAACAAAACTGAAGGAACGTGAGCTTCCCCACTTTTGCAGAAAAACATCGCTTATCTACAAACAGCAAACCATTCTTTTCTTATAAAGGACTAGAACTTCAAATTTGGAGCTTCTGAATCTCCCATGGTTCTTAACAAAGTTACACTGAGTTGCAATCCAAATTAGTATATTTTGGAGATTACTGTCAGACAACCATAAAAAGGAAAACATCATTTGCCTAAAGCAAAACTGCAACTTAAAGGCTTTCAAACTGGGTACTCTCTCAAAAGCATGTCACATTATGCACATTTTCCAGTGATTTTCAGTCATAGGCTTCATTTGCATAATTTTACTGAGTCAGAGGCAGCTGTCAGAATGCTTCCATGAAGCCAGTCGAAAAATGTGACATACCCAGCGACTCACTCTAGTCACAAATTTGGTCTAACAAAAACAGTCATACTGGCGCAGAGCTAGCAACCAGTAAATGTTCATCAAGAAGTACAATGCATATAATGCAGTGTCCAGGAATAAGGAATACACATGTTTTGGATCTCACAAACATAACAGACATTTACATAAGACAAGGAGACACTTGGTTATTATATTATTTACATTATACAATAATAATAAAAATCACTTCTCATAACATTAATAAGAAAACAATAAAACATAAGAGTTGGGAAGAACTTTCTTTGTGAATTTGTGAAATGTTCTGAGTGTACCTTTCCAGAATAACTTGTACCATTTGTTTTGAGTGAATTTACCATGGAAATGTTGAGATCATAAAGCGTTTAAACTTTTAACTGCAGTATTATATTTTAGATCTTTGTATTTAATAACAGAATCAGAGAAGGCATCTGTCCTTGCAGGCTTAAGAGTTCCAGATATTAATATCCTTTTCTATGAGGTACTGGACCCCATGGCCTGATTTTTACAACATATTAAATCCCCGGTTATTGAAGAGATTTGACATAACTAAATATCTTCTTTTTTTTCAGCAGTTAAGTCTTTGAAAAAATAATCAAAATAATCAGTGCCACATAAGGAGAAATAGATAGCAAAAAGATAAAAGGTAATTTAACTATTTACACAAACAATATAAACTTATTGTTAAATAGCTTTTGTTTTAGGGCATAGATTTGACTTGTGCACAAATACAGATAACACAGTTTCAAGGAGTTCGGAAAATGTAATTGCTAATATCCTGGACAACATGACAGTTAGAGACTCAAGTTGTTCCTTCCTTTAATGATGGAATGACAAAAATGGGTTGTGAATTTCAAATAGGAACAAATACTATTTTACATACAGACTGAAGAACACTGGGTGTTAAGATCAAAGAAACAAGAGATGGATGAACACTAACATGGCCAGCATTTAGTGCAGAAATAATGTGTAGAGTAAATAAAGAATGTCTAGAGGTACCCTATACTATAGTCTCAGTCTGACACTGGGTGTAAATAGACAAATACAACTGGGTTTACTACATTTGTATCTGTAGCCATGAAGGGAAACAAGAATCACAATGTCATCTCCCGGGATAAGTTGCTTATATAATTTGGAACTGAAATGGTTTAGTACAGGCTTTATAATTAATTTACTGCTTTGTGGCCAATACCAGAAAATGTGTTGACAATTACTGCAAGTTTGCAATTTGTGAATCGGAAGGCTTAGATGCAAACCAAGCATTCTAGCTGGTGGCAGAAGGTTTTTAACATCAGTAAGAAAGCATGAGTATAACCCTTATAGTGCCAATGTAATCCTGAAGGGTGTGTCTTACATCAATGAAAGTGGTGCTGATGTTATTCAAAGGGAAGACTGGTACCTACCATCCATCACACATACTGCATACCTTTAGTGAAAGACAATGGTGTAAGTGTAACACAGACCACGTCTAGATAAATTAACAGTGTGACTCTGTGAATGTAAACGTGTAAAAAATGGCAGAATGATTTTGGTTACACAAGCACTCCTATCTATGGCCAATACTGTTCACATATTACCTGGGGAAGATGTCATTGGCAACATAAGCCAATGAATTTTGAAACTTTTGAAGTAAATACTGTATCTGCCTGTATTTCTACCAACAGTACTATTGAATGATCTGATCATTGATGAAATACAGTGAGTCAGTCATTATCCAACCCGCTATATCCTAACACAGGGTCACGGAGGTCTGCTGGAGCCAATCCAAGCCAGCACAGGGCACAAGGCAGGAACAAATCCCGGGCTGGGCGCCAGCCCATCACAGGGCACACCCACACACCAAGTACACACTAGGGACAATTTAGGATCGCCAATGCACCTAACCCACATGTCTTTGGACCATGGAAGGAAACTGGACCACCCGGAGGAAACCCACGCAGACAGGTCTCCTTACTGCGAGGCAGCAGAGCTACCACTGCACCATCGTGCTGCCCATGAAATACAGTATCAGGTAAATTTTGTAAATTCAATATAGCTAGTGTCTATTGGATAGAGAGGAATCAACCAGTTACTTTAGCACAGAAAAACATATGGCATTGATGAACAGCTGTTGACAATGTCCAACATCTAAAATCTTGTAAATTATGGAAAGTTGGCAGAAGCACATTCCTGAGATTAGTAAAAGTTAAACGTAACTAATGCTGCTATAGCACACATGATTACACAGGTATAGGATGAAAACGTTAATATGGTGCAAACTGTGTAAGAAATTAAGTTAACCTTAAATTACAGCTGCTGAGCCTTTCAAAAATTGGTCACCAAAATGAGTTGACTGGCTTAACAAGCTGTGTCTTTCAAATGTTCTCCTGTGGATTTCCATCCTATTTTGTTTCTGATAACTGGATATGTACTGCCGACTTAGACAAATGTGGGCCAAAGATGAAACTACAAAGACAGCTATTCATTAGAATCGGCAGTTAAACAAACTAGCGGACATGGAGATGGAATTAAAAGAGTTCCAGCACTTTCTTGCATTGCTGCCTTTTTGTGATGGTGTTAAAAACTTTGAACAGATGACATAAAAAGAACAATAAGGAACTTTTTGTGTGAGTATGTGAAGTGCTCTGAGCTTGTCTTTCCTGTTCTTTCTGTACCATTTGTTTAAAGCAGAATTGTCATGAAGGTGATGAGATTATATAGCATTTAAACATTTAACCATAGTATTATATATAAGAAGTTTCTATTTAATGATGGATTAAAAGTATTTGGCAGACATCCTGGCTAACTATTTTAGATCTACAAACATATAGGGTGTGTTCTACATTATATTATTTATCTGTATGTTGATTGGTGCAAACTAATGTATTTCTTAACTGTGTTATGCAAATTATCCTGGCTTTTTAATCTGTAAACTCACCTAACCTAACTTAGTCTGGCATAGAGAAATGTCCTGTCCTTATGTGGGACTCCCTCAAGTTTTTTGTTTTAAAGGACATCCATCTTAGAAACATTAAAATGCCAGTCTTGACTATTATTATAGAATTTCCACAAAAATAAGAATCTGACAATGACATAACATAATAAATCAAAATAAAAATTATTACAAAACAAAAAAACAAAAGAACAAATACATAGAATGTGCAAAAGCCAAATCACAAAAAACTTCTGCTACTCAGAGTTACAGATACGAAAAACATATTGTTGTAAAAGAAAAAAAACTGAGAAAGGTAAGAGCAGTCTTGAATGCACTGTGGCAAAGAATTTCAGAGTTTGGGGGCCACTGCACTGAATAACCTTCCATGACAGGAACAGATTATGGTCTAAGGACCATTAACAAATCAGTGTCAGAAGACCTGAGTGCACATAGAGGGTTGTAAATGTGAAGTAAACATAGTGGGGGCTTGATCACACAAGTCTTAAAAGGTGAGGTGTTTTTTTTTATTTTAAACATGAGGAGACTGATAGCCAGAGTAACCTGTCTTCTTGTAACCATGCTCAAAATTTCTGACAATTTTTTCACCATCCTGACATCTGATAAAAAACATGGAGATGAGTGATGAGCCAAGATCTGCCTGGTTCCTTGAGGGGCATGATAACTGAATATATTTGAAATAGTGCAGTTATAATGTGAAACTATGTCATCATAATGTATAAATGGCTACACTGACATAATAACCAGTGCAAGGACAAGAAAGTCTGGAAGTGTCCAAAATAGGTGAGTCTTGTAAAAAATGTGAAAAAGGAAAAAGATCAGCAGACTTAGGGGATACAGAAGTTTTCATGAGGTTTAGGAAAGGAAAAACAAATATTATTTTTAGTTAGTTTATGATCAGAAATGCCAATAAAAGAACCAGAGTCAGTGACACCATCAAGACCAAAGGAGAAGATCATGCATAAGATGTGACCCATAAATATGAGTGGGAAAGTTGACAGGCCAGGTTAAACCTTCAAAGAACAGACAGAAACTTTTTATCAAAAATGCAGTTAAATGCCCACATGCACATTAAAGTCACCTAGCACAATCATAACTGGACACACAACTGAAGCAAATGTAAGCAGTTCATCCAGTTGAGACATAAAGTCTGATGTCAATGAAATAATATCAATCGGCACGTATTCAAAAGCCATTACATAATGAAATGCAACGTCCTTAAGTTTCAAGCTGCTACAAAACACAACAGCTTGATCACCATACTTTCTTTTAAAATGGGTTTGGATAAAAATGTATGCCCAGGATGTATAAGCATACTCAAAACCAAATAATCTCCTTATTCTTGCCAAGTTTCAGGGATAAAAAATGTGTCACGGTTTATCTGGGTAATTTGATCATTGGGAAGAGAGCAATGACTCGGCCATTCAAAGAACTGTTCAAACACAGCTAATCGAGAAGGTGGAAGGTCAGTTACAAACCATGCCAAAATGTGCAGGATGCTAAGCCAGCAAGGCAATCAGACCAGTATACCAAGGACCTCCAGCTGCAAGTATAAATTCCAGTTATAAGTGAAAACAAATCCACACTGTCAAGATATAAGTAACCAGTTCAGAAACGTATCAAGAAGCAAGAACAACTGGCACAAATTCAAAAGAAAAAAAAATGAAAAACAGCACTGGTGAAAAGCGATAGCCAGACATGCATAAACAAGCACCATCTTTCAAAAAGGCATGCAAGAAAACAAGGTATAATTCTACTATTTGTGCTAAGCAGTGATTGTCTGCTAAAATGCTACCACCATTGAAGGGATGGGAAGTTTCTGTACAATTATTAAGATTTATTCTCCAACTCAGTAAACTTTTAAATGCTTTAAAACAATTCATATTTGGAAATGGTTTAGTAAATAGACACCCTCTCCAAAAAGTGAAATTTACTACTGATTTTACACAAAGTACATCTGCTACAATTTCATCAGTGATGCATCCAAAAGTTGAAAACCTTTACAGTTAGCTAAAAATTCCCAATATTAACTTTTAAGATGATTGTATCTTGGTGTACAATTTCCAAAGACACATTATAACTGACGCTTATGATTTCTGACCTTAAGTGTAGTATACAATTCTTCTTCAGTCAGTGACCCAGAACAGCCAAACACAAATGCTCCATCATTACTTGCTATATCAAGATGACACAATAGGTCCCATTTATCCCTCAGTATACTGCGCTCTGTATCTGAGTTGGCAGCTGGAAAGACATGTAAAAGTTATAAAAATGTGAAGTCATTTGGAGCAATAAGACTTACTAAGTCCATACTAAGGCTTTAAATAAACTGGTAGTACTATTGCCTTGAAAACGAAGACTTTGTAATTAAATGTATTTAAATGTTGTCTTTTTCATAGATAACCAAATGTTTAACCTATATATCTACTCTCTCTCTCTCTCTCTCTCTATATATATATATATATATATATACAGTGGAACCTCTAGATACGAGTTTAATTCGTTCCAGCACTGAGCTTGTATAGCGAATTTCTCGTATCTAGAACAAACTTCCCCATTGAAAATAATGGAAATCCAGTTAATCCGTTCTGCACCCCAAATATACTAACATAAAAATCAATTTTCCTAACAAATAACACTGATAAATTATATATACTGTAGTCTACCTTTAATAAATAACACTGGTAAATAATATAACTGATTATTAAAAGAATCAAAACAGGTGTCCAAAGTGCAGTAGAGCATTCAATAAATCTTTAAATAAATAATCCTTAAAACAGTTGTGAAGTGGAGGTTTAAAATACACAAGAATAACAATCCTTTAACACGAGGTTAAAACGTCAAAAGGATGCCGTCTTTAAAAAACAGATGACAATCCCCTGTGCTTCTTCTCTGTTAGCGTCTCACCTGTGGGCTCTGCAACAGGCGAGACACTCTTAATGCAGCTGACCTTCTCTACACCGTTCTGCTCACTGTTCAGCTACATGCGAGCCTGCACTCACTCGCCTGCCTGCGCGCACGCGCGCGCACTCTCTCTCTCTCTCCTCTCTTTTCTTTTACTTTTTCTCCCCCTTAACCGGCTCGCGCTTCTCTATATATGCGGGGAGGACATGGCAGCTGCAGCCCATCAGCCACAGGAACAATCATGGATGTGGGCAGTTTCCCACCTGTGCACTTAAGTGAGAAACGCAGACACCGCAGATCGCGGCTCGCAACTGCTACCACGCCCCCTTGCTAAGCTGCGAGCTATACCCACAGCCTGGCTCGTGGCTCGTTACGTGAGCCAATGCTCGTATTTAGATCTGAATTTTTCGCTCATACTTTCCTCGTATTTTGAATTTCTCGTATACAGAGGTGATCGTATCTCGAGGTTCCACTGTATATATATATAAGATGAGCAGAATGATGTAACATTTTCATGCAACAATCATTTTTCTTCAAAACTGGAGAATATAACAATTACACTCTCATGTCAATACAACCAATTTAATGTGCATATGTCAAACAAAATACCTTACATATGTACATCCACTCTGCTATGAACAGTTGAAGTTCAAGTTGTGTGGTAGCAGTTGACAAATAAAGCCTAAGTAATGGCATACGCTTACAAATTGTAAAACTGCATTGAATGCTGGCAAAAAGACTGCTATTCATGAAGGAGAAGTCATATACCTTCTGTGTATTAAATTAGATACTAAAAATACTACAGCAAGTAGATTGCCATTCATCTTGCACAATCGACAATTTCCAGTAGTTTTATAGAAGAAAAAAAAAAAACGGATGGACAAATATAGTACAGTACAGTATATAGATAATAATTAAGGTGCTAAGATAAAAACAGGAATGAAGAACCTGATAAAATAAATGTAAAAATATAAATTCTAAATAATAAATTGCAAAGCTGTATGTAGTTATGTGTGCTTTGAGCATAAGGCCATTTTACCAAAATAAAAATATAGTATAAATAAAAGTATTTGCATCTTTTGAACTATTAAGTTCTAAATTCATTTCTCTGGCTTTTAATTTCGATAAACAAATTAAAAAAAACTTAAAACTGTCTCTGTGAGGATATTAGATAGTGTGGAAAACAGCAGGAGACAGCATCTCCACAGCATATCAAAACATTTTAAGGAACATGCCTTTAATGGTCTTAGAGGTTGATGTAAAACTGTTTCCTCAATTAAAATTCCAGGAAAGGAATGGAATTTAGTTATTCATAAAATACAATATATACATATTAATCAAACCCTATTTCAACTAAAAATTGTTCATCGGTCACATATATCTTGTCTGAAATTGTCTAAAATGCACCCTGGGCCAAATCCAACTTGTGAAGTGAGCGATATCGTCAAGTGGCTATATCACTAGTTTACTTATTTTGGGAATTCCTTCACTTAAACCATTTTGGGCAAAAACATTTGTGAATCTCTCAGAAACCACTGAATTTTAAATCATTACTAATGCTGTAACATCAGTATCTGGAGTACTGTAATACCAGATGCGATAAAGTGTACTATGAAAAATAAATAGCAACATCCAATACCACACTACTTGCACAATGACTTATTTGCTTAGGTGGGAGAACTCCAATCCACCCTCGCTAACCCAGATGCAAGTTTGGGAAAGAGCTATACTGTACTGCTTTAACTTGATTTTACAGGTTTCAACACATAAAGCAAAGCAATTTTTTTTTATAAATAATAAAAATATTTGTTTTGTGTACAGCAGACTGACCTTGAAGTGCTGCTTTGTATATGGTGGTCATTAGTACGTCTACTGTGTCATTTCTGTTGCTGGGATATGGTTCTGCAAAGCCATACATGTGCAACAGCTGCCAATTAGCCAAATCTCCATAAGTGTTAAACACTTCTTCCCCTCTGTGGATCTTCCTAATTGATATCATTTTTAAACAATCCTGATAAGGCAAAAAAAATAAAAAATTCAGCCTTTTGGAATCAGTATACAAAATAAAAATGTTAGTGTAAAACTAATCCTTACTTACAACTTCATACTCCAAATTAGCATTATGGTTGGCTACATGATTTAAGATGTCTGCCACGGGTACCATCATGGGTAGTGTAGATTCCTTATCAGTACTGTCGTCATCATTATCATCATCATCATCATCATCATCATCTATAGGCTCTTGGAAACTGTAAATAATGGAAACAGTGCATTAATAAGTATTAGCTGTTTACAAAAAGCAAAGCATTTCCTTCTTAAAAGTTATATACAAAACATTTAGGATTGTACATACCTGTACGCCATAACAAAAGCCACAAGACTCTTATAGAGCTCTAGCATATGCTTCTCTGGATCAAAAAGGTCAGAATGTGTTTGGATGAATGGCAGAATAATGTCATTATATTCTTTTTCAATGTTTTGCAGGTCTTTCTCCACAGCCTCTGTGATGCCTGTTCCTCTAAGTAGTGCCTCCCGTTCTTCCTTGGTCCTAAAAGACAAAAGAAAATGCAAGAGATTAGACTCTATTATTGTTTCTGCAAAAAAAAAACTTTCTCTAATATTTTTCTTCAATAAATGTATCAGTGTTTGCATTATGACTATTTCACAGCCAAAATTTTAATTCTCACCAAAACATTGGTTGGTCTATTACAGTAAAGTCAGGCCACATAGACAAGTATGGATTCCAGTAAGAGTCAGTCTTGTTGTATTCAAACATTAAAGCTAAAAGAAGAGGAACCCAGCCTGATTGGCTCTTCAAAGAATCCTTTTCTATGGAAAAAGGTAAATAAGCATCATTGTTTATATACATAATTTCAACTACCCATCTCTGTTATGCACAGCAATAATTAGGCCTATCCATGAGACTTTATTATTTAGATATTTCCACAATTTATTAACTCTTATATAGGCCACCAAAACACGAAACATGAATTCTATTTCTTAACATAGTTGTTTTAATAAGTATTGTTGGAAAAGTACAGTATTGCACAAACACACAGTAGTCATTCTGAATATTCAAACTGGGTATAAAATCAAATGTAGCTCAATAGGATATAAATGAGTATTTCTTTATGAGGTTGACTGCAAACAAAGAAGAAGATAATTTAGGGCTTAAGTTTATTAAAAAAACATATACAAAACTGCAAATGACTGGCAAATGGGATACACTTTGATCCTTATCTGTGAAATTACCTTTCTCTAAAAGTGCATGGATGGCAGTGGTTTCTTGGCTTAACAAGGCTGTTCGAGGAATAGAAAATATTTCCTCCCCTTCTTCAATGTCTTCTTTAGCCAACATGCCATAGTCTGACACAGTACCATGTTTTGTCATAAAAACCTATGAAACAAGTTAACTAAGTTAATTCAGAACCATGTTAAACACTGTAATTAATACTGTATACATCCTCAGAATTAGGAATATCTGTCAATAATACATGGCATATTCAGATTCATGAATACTAATTCTAAAGGATGTGGTCTTTTTCAGAGGCTAATTTGGTAGCAACAAGTAGAAGGCAGGCAGCCTATTAGATTGACATACGTATACTCTGACCAATAGTGATGAGGGAACTGTGCATATTTTGCTTCACCGTGAGTTTGGTAAAATCATGGAAATGTTCAGGAACTTTATGCATTGAAGACAATGGGGAAGGAGGTAATGAATAGTTTTAAAAGGATTGCAGTGAATCTGGAAACTTAAGCACTGGAAGTATTGAAAAGTGCATGAAAATGCATAAGTGATTTTTTTCTGAGAAAGACTGTACTATTAAATCATCTAACCAAAATCTAGAATTTCTGACATTTGAGCTTCTTTAATCATACATTATTTTAACATGTGACTTACTAAAGAGATAAGATTTTTGCTTTTATATAAATTGATAAAACAGGCCAAAGACATGCACGTTAGGCGAATTGGAGTTGTTAAATTTGCCCTAATGTGTATGTGTGTGTGTGTTCACTTTGCAATGGATTGACACCCTGTCTAGGGAATATTCCAGCCTTGTGCTTGTTGCTTACCTGGACATGCTTCACCTTCCTTGAGACCCTGCCCTGGATAACATAGTAGATAGCTGCCATGGTACAACTTGCAAATGGAATCTGATCCTAGTTAGATTTGTGAGAGTTGCATATCATGTACACTTTAAAATGTTACTAGTATGTGTCAAGCACTAATAGAGGAATAATTAATTATTTCAGATGTAGCATTTCATTCATTGTCTTTGCAAAACCAAGACTGCCTTCCTAATATTTTACTGAGTCTAAGAGAACTATCTTCTAGGTTTTGATAAAAAAAAAAAAAACAGTGAATGTGTGAATGTGAATTTCCCCTTGGGATTAATAAAGTATCTATCTATCTATCTATCTATCTATCTATCTATCTATCTATCTATCTATCTATCTATCTATCTATCTATCTATCTATCTATCTATCTATCTATCTATCTATCTATCTATCTAAAAAGATAACTGCTTTTCACAAAGGGTAATATAGTATAATTATTCTATAGTAGTAAAGGTTCACACATTAGGAAACTGATGCATGTTACAATGAGCAAAAGGCATGTGTAATTGTTCTGTGTCAAGTTTTATTTATCAAAGCTCTGCAAAAATGATACTAAAGTCTTTACAAAAAACTAAGTCAATTAGGATTTCAGTGATCTGTTCATACTGAGAAAGCCTGATATTTCAAAGAAGGTGTAAACTTATAATTTGGTTTTAAAGGTGCAATCAACAGTTATTAAGCAGATTCTAAATCTGCCTGTATTAGCGCCAAATAAATAAACTTGCTAGTTTTTAGCAAAACTCTTTTCTTCATCCAGTGATGAAATGACAGGGATGAAGTGTATAGTGCATTAAATAGAGAGTGAGGATTAAAAAAACAAACAAACAAACATTTACTATTGATGAATCCTGTGTGATACAATGAAATGATATAAAACATTATTTTTTTCTACAATTACAGCAAACGTTTGTGGTTAACCGATCTAAACATATACTGAAGCAAGGGCAATGTTTTTGGCCTCTTTCACCCAAGTTTTTGTGCTCAAATCAATCTTTACTGAAGAACAGCCTATGATTCCTGTTCTACGCTCACCTATTTATTAACTACACATGAAACTGTTACCATTTTAACTATGACATTCCAAATCATGTGCATGTGCTACATGCCTTCCCTGGCAATCAACTGAAATGATTCTAATTACACCCTGCTGTCTGGCAGCACTAGTTGCAAAGCAAGAACCATCCCTGGTCACGATGCCAGTCTCATGAGACCCTACACAAACACAGACACACTGAACCTACTGAGATTCATAATTAACATGACATGCAATGACTGGGCAAAGAATTCCAACCATAGATGCTTGATCTTTGAGTAAGCAAGACAAAACATATTAAAAACTGTGCTGCTCGGGTATTCATTAACATGGCTTTCAAAAACTGAAAGTTCAAAATGCTGGAAAAGTACTGCAGAATTACAACTATGACAACGACACTGCCGAGATATTTCTACCTTTACTTTTGAAGATAGTGTGTTTCTAATGTTCTTATTCTAGATTAGAAAACAATTAAAGGTGTATCTTCAGAAATGTCAGTTCTAGTATAGTCTTTAGCATTAGGTTAAACCCATTTAACAGTATAGATTGCTTTTATAAAATATTTCCAAATACTGTTATTACAAGTTAGTCTTGAAATACTTTTTTGTATAACATTAAATAACATTAACATTAATTTCAAAGAGACATAACTAATTTAATGTTTAAAATTCAGAAAATGTACTATGGACAGGGACCTTCGAGGTTTTTCTTCTCTTACTTTTGAAGACAGTTTAATTCCAGCCTTCTTACACCAACAAAGAAAACGATCAAGAACAGGATCTTCAGAAATTCCAAGCCTACAGTCACCATCCAGCTGAAAAAAAAGGATTATTCATACTTAAAACTTGTTAATCCTAATAGTAAAAATTAAAAGATATTCTTGTGAGTTAATTAAGTCATTTCTAGTTAAGGAAAGATGAATTGTTCCATCCTTACTATCAAAACAGCTTAATCCTGTTCCAGGACACAGGACCCATTGTCTATCCTAATATATTAATCATTTAGCATCATTCAATCCTTTAGGCGACATAGGTACATATTGGTAATTTAAAAAACTACAATTTTGCAGTCAGTTAGTTGATAGACAGCTCTTGCCTTAGCTAACCAGAATGGCAGAAGCTGAAGATGGATGGAGTGCAGAATGGCAGAGATTAAAGATTTTGGTATCAGAATCAGAACATGAATCTTAACTTTTGAAAAGTAAATGCAGTAAATCTGCCAGGTTCGGTGAATCTGTTTGTTAATATACAGTAACTCAGACTATGTCCTATTCAGGTTAATGGAGCTGTAGAATAGGTAGTTGGTTGCAATCAGAACAGATGCTGGCATGGCTCAGAAAAGCCCGAACGTGCGAGAAGGTACATATCAACATGTAATATAATTAGCAGTAGTGTTTTTTTGTTTTGTTTTGTATGGGGTTATGCACCTATGTGGCTACACTAGATAATGGATGTTCAAAATTGGCCTGCAGGCTGTTAACTTCCTGTTTGTACAGGGAAATTCACTTCAAAGAGGCCCTGAATATTCTGTTGTAACTCCCGTTAGGATGGAGCAATCTGAACCAAAAAAATATGCTATATACCTTGACGTATATGTAATCAATTGCATTACATGCGATACTGGAAGTGGTTTCCGTTTTCTGACAGACACATTTCGACGCGGCACTCCATTTTCCTGAATGTATCAGCATGTGTCTCGGGGGGCATAGCAGCAATTTCATGTTGGATGTTTTCCTTCAAATCTTCCACAGTGCAAGGCTTGTTCCGATAGACTTTTCCTTTGACCATACCCCAAAGGAAGAAGTCTGGTGGTGTCAGATCTGGTGACTGTGGTGGCCAAAAGCCCCTTTGAAATTACTCTGTTGTCGAAGAAGGACTCAATTTCTGCCATGATCCTTGCCGATGTGTGACACGTTGCTCCATCTTGCTAGGAGTAACCTTCTGTTAACTCACAATCATCTAGTTGTTTCTGACATCATTTAAACGAATTGGTGACCCAATAGGTTTGTAGCATGAAGACGTGCTGCTCAATACTGTACACCACCATCCTGATGAGAAGTCGATTGGCTGAGTGAAGGGGTACGGGCAGTATGCACCCAGAAGTTGCGAACGAAGGTTAAACATTGAGACAGCTGTCTGGCGCCTACCTCATCACTCCGGACACAGGGGCATCCTGGCGTGTTCGTAACTCCATATACTGAGGAGCACATTGCGCATTGTTTCAGTCAGATTGCTTTGTCCTAGTGAGAGTTATTACAGAATATTCAGGGCCTCTTTCAAATGAATCTCCCTGTACTTAGCTACCTGTAATTTCTTTTCTTCATATACTGTACATAATGGTGTTATAGACATCATAAAGTAATGTAGTGGTCAAAAAGGTTTTAAGGAAAAAGACTGCACATTTAGCCTGAAGTTACTGTAATGTTATAATCATTATCTACTTAATCTTACTACCTAGGCATGCCATCTATGGACATTTTAAAATAAAATGAAATATTCCTCAGGGTTTGACTGTGTTTGTATCACTGAGTATTTAACTGCTGCAGTTAGTGACGTGGGCCAGTAATATAATAAATGGTAAGAAGACAACTAATTAGGTATGTTTTATAGTTCTGTCATTTCAGATGCACTTTTATATATATACTTTATTTCATACGACAATGTCATAGAGGATTTTGCAGCACGTAAGTGCAGGAAGGTAAAACTGTAAATAAAAAAAAATTACCAGTGTCATGTCAGTCCTTAAATTCTGTTAAATGTCTGTGGGGAATGCTCTGCAATTATTGTATTAAATTTAACTGATATAATGTATAATGTATACAGTTCCAAAGATAATGCTCTTTTATTTTACATTCATATATTTTAAATTTTACATTTGCCTCAGAGTACTAGTTTAAGATATTCATTATTACTGTATTACTGTTTGGGGCAGCATGGTGGCACAGTCGTAGCACTTCTGCCTTGCAGCAAGGAGATCAGGGTTTGCATCCCTGGTCCTCCCTGTGTGGAGCTTGCAAGTTGTCCCCGTGCCTGCATGGATTTTCTCCAGGTGTTCATTCATTCATTCTGGCTTCCTCCCACAGTCTAAAGCCATGTAGGTTGGATGGATGGATGATGTTAAGTTGGCCGTAGTGTGTGTGATTGCCCTGCGAATGGCTTGCTCTCTGTCCAGGTAATGTTCCTGCCTTGTGCCCAATACTTGCTGGGATTGGCTCCAGCACCCCACAACACTTTTCAGGATAAAGCAGGATTAGAAAATGGTGTGGTATGCTGTATTATTATTATATTACTTATAATTATCTTGCATGTACTTTGCACATGTTGAGTTTGTTATTACTTTGGTCTGTTGTGTTAAATGAAGGCATCAATGCTTTTTACATCCATTGTTTCGTATTTTGGCATGTTATTTAGTGTTTTTTTGGAGGAGGGGTGTTAGCGATGAATCTTGCTTAGTGTTTTTTGCCCTGGTTTTCACTTTGTTCACTGTTAGCATTCATTAAAAGGATACAACTGAAGGGGCAAACTTCACAGGAAGAGTGAATTAACAGGAAAATGATATGAGAGTCTAGAAGTACAACTATGGCAAATATACAGATATTTCTAAATGTCTTACTAATGTCTTGTAAATCTCACATCCCTGCTCTTTAATAAATGCAGAATGAGTGAAGGAAGAAAACGACCAATTAATTAAAAAAATTAAAAATCAATCAGAGGTAAACTCAGTGATTGTGAAACTAGTTGGAACAGGAATCTGCAGCCAAAGTGATTTCTCAGAACTTAACTTGGAAACCACTGGGTTACGCAAATATAACTTGACACCTAGTGGGTGTGCTTGGTGATGAAATGGCCCCGGTCTTGTGGTTCAGAAACAGACACCCCGCCATCCAGAACTGGAAAAACGAGTTAGAAAACGGGTGGATGAGTTACGCTGTCACAACTTGCAATTTCCGATTTAAATACTAAAGTTTGCTTTTGAGCATTTATGTTTACCTAACGTGATAACGTTCTATGGAAAAGTACGCTCCGGTATAGCAATGGCACACAAGAAATATTTAATGTATTATTCGACAATAACCACTACGAATTATTATGTATATTTTGCAACAACTAAAAATGACTTATAATTATTGTAACCAATTTGATAATACCTTAGCTTGTTTGGGATCACTTGCCATGTTGCAGCTCGTCAGAGAAGAAAACAAAACCACGTGTACCATCACCCCAGTATTCCTCCGCCCCCAATCCTCCTCCCGCCCTTAGCCGACAGGTTCCGGCGTAACGCTTAATTGGCTCCCTGTGTAGCAATTGCTTAGAAAGACATAGTTCCATGTATTAATGGGATAATGGGGAATGGGGAAGTACAGAAGAGTATAGAGGAAAAGGTTGGCGAAGAAGTGAGATAGTCAGAGAGATGCACAAAGTAGACATGAGTACAAGGAGATAGGGCGTAGGGTGAAGAGAGAGGTGGCGAAGGGTGAAGAAAAGGAGCATGTTGAGTTGTATGAGAGGCTGGACACTAAGGAGGGAGAAAATGACCTCTACCGATTGACATAGAGACCGAGATTGGATAGATGTGTAGCAGCCCTGGGGTTAGGATGATAAAGATGGAAACGTACTCACAAGCGAGGAGAGTATGTTGAGCAGATGGAAAGAGTACTTTGAAAGGCTGATGAATGAACAGATTGACAGAGAGAGAGAGAGAGAGAGGGAAATTTGGATGATGTGACGATAGTGAATCAGGAAGTGCAACGGATTAGCAAGGAGGAAGTAAGGACAGCTATGAAGAGGATTACGAATGGAAAGGCTGTTGGTCCAGATGACATACCTGTGAAAGCATGGAGTTGTTTAGGAGAGATGGCAGTAGAGTTTTTAACCAGATTGTTTAATCCAATCTTGGAAAGTGAGAGGATGCCTGAGGAGTGGAAAAGAAGTGTACTGGTATCGATTTTTAATAATAAGGGGGATGTGCAGAGCTGTAGTAACTACAGGGGGATAAAATTGATGATCCACAGCATGAAGTAATGGGTGAGAGTAGTGGAAGCTAGTTTAAGAAGTGAGGTGATGATTAGTGAGCAGTAGTATGGTTTCATGCCAGGAAAGAGCACCACAGATGTGATGTTTGGTCTGATGGTGCTGATGGAGAAGTATAGAGCCAGAAGGAGCTGTGCTGTGTCTTTGTGGACCTGGAGAAAGCATATGACAGGATGCCTCGAGAGGAGTTGTGGTATTGTATGAGTAAGTCTAGAGTGGCAGAGAATTATGTAAGAGTTGTACAGAATATGTACAAGGGAAGTGTGACAGCGATGAGGTTTGTGGTAGGAGTGACAGATGCATTCAATGTGTAAGTGGATTACATTAGGGATCGGCTCTGAACCCGTTCTTAAATGCAATGGTGATGGAAAGGTTGACAGACGAGATTAGACAGGAGTCCCTGTGAACTATGATGTTTGCTGATGACATTGTGATCTGTAGTGAGAGTAGAGAGCAGGTTAAGGAGACCCTGGAGAGGTGGAGATATGCTCTAGAGGAGAGAGGAATGAAGGTCATTAGGAACAAGACAGAATACATGTGTATAAATGAGAGGGAGTCAGTGGAATGGTGAGGATGCAGGCAGTAGAGTTGGTAAAGGTGGATGAATTTAAATACTTGGGATCAACAGTACAAGGTAACAGGAATTGTTGAAGAGAGGTGAAAAAGAGAGTGCAGGCAGGGTGGAATGGTTGAAGAAGATTGTTAGGAGTAATTATGACAGAAGGTCTACAAGATGGTAGTGAGACCAGATATGTTATATGGTTTGGTCACAGTGGCACTGCCCCAAAACCAGGAGACATAACTGAAGGTGTCAGAGTTAAAGATGTTAATATTTGCATTGGGTGTGACGAGGATGGACAGGATTAGAAATGAGTACATTAGAGGGTCAGTTTAGGTTTGGAGACAAAGTCAGAGAGCGAGATTGCATTGGTTTGGACATGTGCAGAGGAGAAGTGCTTGGTATATTGGGAAAAGGATGCTAAAGATAGAGCTGCCAGGCAAGAGGAAAAGAGGAAGGCCTAAGAGAAGGTTTATGGGTGTGGTGAGAAAGGACATCTAGTTGATGGGTGCAACAAGAACAAGATGCAGAGGACAGAAAGATATGGAAAAAGATGATCTGCAGTGGCAACCCCTAGTGAAAGCAGCAGAAAGAAGAAGATTTTAACTTTTTTTTTAATACACCAGATCTTGCTTAACTGTGTATTGAACATTTGAATTAGTGTACTGTTTATTTAATAAAGTGATTTTGTAAAATGGATGGGTGGATTGATTTGTAATAAAGTTTACTAGTGGAACATAACACTAGTTCTGCAATCATAAATTTGTAGACAGAAAGCAGTCCAGGATGAGAACCCTATTGATTTTTATGCATACTAGTATACATTATCAACATCCACATAAATAATTTCAGAGTGGTATGCCTGTGAAGTGGTTAGCACTAATATTTGGGATTTGATGCTGGGCTTGCACTGCCTTTGTGGAGTTTGCGTTATCATAAAGACATCCGGCGCCGCCGAGAGTGGCAGCCTTTTCAGCAGCTCCATGTATGACTGTATGTGTATGTGTACTTTTCTACTTTTATTTTTCTATTTTTATTTATTGATCACTCCTATCACTTTATTTTATGTGGATTTGTTCACTGGACACACTTTTAAAACGTGGGCATGGATTTTTACACGCCGAGACTCGCCTATTCAAGTACTCAACTTCGAGCGCTGATTTTGTGAATTTCCCATTGGGATTAATAAGGTATCTATCTATCTATCTATCTATCTATCTATCTATCTATCTATCTATCTATCTATCTATCTATCTATCTATCTCACCACATGTCTGTGTGGATTTTCCTTGGTTGTTCCTGCTTCCTGTCATATCCCAGAATGTGTAATGTAAATAAGTATGAGGGTATGTATAAATATGGTTTATGTTGTACTGGTTTTCCATCCATGGCTGTGTTTTGGTTTGAGCGCATTGATAGAACGATTCTGTGGATAATTATTTGGGGGGATGGGGTGTGTAAGAAGTATGTTAAATCATTCAGATTAAAGCAGAGGAGGTAGCACATCTTTTATTGTAATGCATGGTGCAAAAACATTATGATCTTCTAAAAACTGTTCACCTGATGTGGAGTACTAAATGATGTAATCAATGCAGTGTTTTTCTAAGTGCTGTCTACATCCATTTGAGCTCTAATGCCAGCATTGTACTGAGTATTCAGTACAACATGTTTATTATGAAATATAAATATTTATATTCCAATGGATTTTAATACTGTTGCTTAGGACTTTAGCAAAGTAAATGTAAGAACGGTTTATCCTAAAAATCATTGTCATGTCATTCTCCCCACTGGGGGCACCAACATTCTGGATACTTCCCAATAAATTACACTCACTTCGGAAACTCAGATCTCCTCAGACTATTTTAGCATCAAGCTTGCAAGAAGAAACTGAAGAAGTGTGAGGAGTCAGTAAGAAAAATGCTTCAGTGCTGAACTAAAAAGGCAGATTTTAAAACTCGGCATTATTTGGATTTTGTAAATTTGGGACACGTTTAAAAATTCCTCATCAAAACTGAATGGGTATGTATATAGTTTTTGTGATTCAGGTATAATGTTGGTAGGATTTATAGATGCTTACAGATTACAAAATAAAACCTATCCATTTGCATATTTTTTTCCTCTCTCGACTGGATACACATTATTTCATGTTTTCCATGCCCACTTTGAATACTATTACAAATCTCCCTTTTGTGCAGTTGCCCACAACACCTTATGATTCATCCTCATCTGCATCTATGGATGGATGATTTGAGGAGTTTTTAAAAATTTTATTAATTTTAATTAAAAACAGATAACAATCCATACAATCAAATCAAACTTAATAGAACAAAAATTCAACCCCCACCCAAAAAGAAAAAGAGGAGAGCCAGCCAACAAAGCAAATCTTTGAGGCAGCAAGAAGCTTATTCTAAAATGTTATAGATTCTTCTTCCTCTTCTTCTTTGATCCCTAGCTGGCATTGGGTCTGGATCGGCTCCTAAGCCCATACCTGCTGTGGGTGCCAATGGTTGTCGGATCTCCTTCACAACTCGTTTCCATGCAGGACGATCGTTGGTGGTTGTTCTGGACTCGTCGAGATTTATTCTGCGATTTCTGATGTCATCTTCGACCTGTTTTAACCATGTTTTCTTCGGTGCCGTTCGTTGGATTCGCCACTGGGTGGGTCGTTCACGCCAGAGGAGTTGGTGTGGTAGTCGGCTCGCATCCATTCGACATACATGGCCAAACCATCGTAGTTGACGTGTTTGAATTTGTTCCTCGATTGGCAGTTGGTTGTCACATCTCCGTCGGATGTCCTCATTTCGAAGGCGGTCTCGGAGTGATACCCGTAATATCTGCCGGAGGCAACGCTTCTGGCAAACTTCAAGTTTGTTGAGGTCCACCTTGAGCACCGTCCACGTTTAGGATCCATAGAGTAGAATCGGCAGGATCAGCGTCCGGAAAAGGCGGATTTTGGTCGGAATGGAAATATTGGTTCGCTTCCACAAGCACCACTTTAGAGAAGCGAATGCTGTGGTTGCTTGACCTATTCGACTGTGGATCTCTGCCGTGGACGCGACTTTCTTCTGTTCGATCAGTGAGCCAAGGTATTTGAACTGCTGAACTTGCTGTATTTGGATGCCGTCGAGGTGGACATTGGCAGGCGATCCATCTGTTGTCATCACCTTCGTCTTTTCAGTGTTTATCTTCAATCCATATGACTGGGCGGCGCGGGCGATCTTGTAGAGAGCATCCGTGGCTTCGGTGTCATCCTCAGCCAGCACATTGCTGTCATCTGCAAACATTAGATCTGTCACGGTGCCATTTTCATCAAACTGGACTCCGCGTCTGCCCCCGAAGACTTTCCTCATAATGGTGTCGAGTACGATGCTGAAGAGCAGCAGTGAGGCGATGTCTCCCTGGCGATCTTCAGTGCGAATGGCGAGTTCAGTCGACAGCTTGTTTCAGATGCGTATTTGACTCGATGACCCATTGTAATTGTCCCGCAGTAGCTTGATGACTTCTGGTGGGATGTGCTCGGTCTCCAGCGTCATCCAAAGTGCTGGCCAATCGATGCAGTCGAACGCGGATCGAAAGTCAATAAAGACGATGACCGTCCGTTTCCCACATCGAATTCGCTCCTCCATAACCTGGCGAAAGCTGAATATCTGGTCACAGCAACCGCGGCGAGGCCTGAAGCCGGCTTGCTCCTCGCAGCTCGTTTGTTCTCGATGCTTCTGCAGGCGTGATTGGATTACTTTCATGAAGACTTTTTCCAACAATCGAGAGCAGACTGATGCCATGGTAGTTTTGGCATTCTCGGTTGTCGCCTTTCTTGAAGATTGGGATAATGATGGCCTTCTTCCACGTTCTTGGAATCGTCTCTGTACGCCAAATTTTTTGCAGAAGCAGGTGCACTCGTTGGAGGAGAACATCACCGCCAGCCTTGATCGATTCCGCGGTGATCGCATCCACACCAGGCGCTTTACCATTTTTCAAAGTCCGGATGGCCATCTTCACCTCCGCCAGGGTCGGTTCATCATCGGACATTGGGGTCTCTGGTGCCTCGATGAGTGGCAGCTCTGCTAGTGGTCCTTGTGGCGGGTCGTGGTTGTACAGTGTCTCGAAGAACTCCTTCCAACGCTGTAACCGCTCAGTCGATGATTGTACGAAGGTGCCATTGGCTTTTCGGATGTTGTCGTTCGTTGATTTGGTTTTTCCACTCAGGCGTCGGAGCGTTCGATAAATCGTGTGGTACTCGTGCTTTGAGGCCGCTTCTTCCAAGTCGGCCGCAACTTGGTTCCAGTAAGCCTCGCGTTCTTCCTTCATTCGATGTCAGACGTCCTTGTTGAGCTGACGATATCGCTCAAAGTCGACCAGCTTTACACTTTTTCGTTCATCTACCATATCGAGGCATTCATCGGATATCCACGGCTGTGTTCGGCGGCGTGTGGGAGGACATAGTTCTTTGGCGCTTTCCATGATGGCGTCCGAAACTTGTTGCTCTTCGACGTTGACGTCTTCGGATGGCACCAATGCTGCGAAACGGTTGGATAATGCTATTTGAAATTCCGCCTTGCAGGCGGGATCTGACAAGCATTTCCAGTCAAGCTTTGCCGATGGGCACGATTTGCATTTGGCTCTTTGCAGTCGCAGTTTGACCACGGCACGCACAAGATAGTGGTCTGATCCACGGTCCGGGCCACGCATCGAACGGACATCCTTGAGTGATGATCGGAAACGGGAGTTGATAAGGATGTAGTCCAACATTGCCGAGTCGTCGCCTGTTGGATTTCGCCATGTGAGTTGATGCTTCTTTGGATGTTGAAATTGGGTGTTTCCGATGATAAATTTGTTGGTGTTGGCGAAGGACAAGAGGCGCAAACCGTTGTCATTGATTACACCATGTCTAAAACGACCCATCGTGCTCTCCCACCCAGTCCGATAGGCGCCAATGTGGGTGTTGAAATCTCCAGCCAGTATAATCAATTCGGTCTTTGGGATCGAATCCAACGTGTGTTGTAGTTGGTTGTAGAAATCGTCCTTGGCCAGGTCTGGGTTTGTCTCGGTTGGTGCGTAGATGGTGACGAGGTGGGTTTTGATGGTGCCCTTGATGGTGAGCACTGCAAGACGATTAGTGATCGGCTGGTATGCAACGACGCTATTGACTGCGTGACGGGCAACCATGAATCCGACTCCTGCTTCTCGCTTTTCTCCACCCGAGTAGTAGAGTACCATCTGGTCGTCGATGAGTGGTGGTTCGATGACCATCTGCCCTGATCCTATGAGTCGTAGTTCAGATAAAGCTGCGATGTCGATTTTGCAGCTCAGCAGTTCTTTGGCAATGATTTCTTTTTGGCCAACGTGATGACCACTTAGAACGTTCCACGCGGCGATTCGTATTTCCATTTTTGGCGTGATGATCTTTCGGTTTCTTCGGCCTGTAGCCCATTTTTCACCAGCCTCCGGGTTCCCCAATACTGGCGCATCGGCTGCCCCGGATGCGGTAGCATTAAATGAAGAATTTGATTCGGAACTGACCATTGGTTTCGTGCCTGTTTTCCCCGGTCTCCCGGTTCTGGTCACTTCGGCAGGGCGACCACCTTCCTCCTTTTTCAGCCGGGCTTAGGACCGTCCTTGGCGGAGTTATAGATTATATCATGCCATATATTGAAAAAGTTTTGAACAGATCCACTGAGTGGGAATTAGATTTTTTCCTATTTCAGATAGTGTAGGGCTTGAAGGTGGTGGGTTAGGATACTTCCAGTTGAGCAAAATAAGTCTACGTGCTAGTAGTCAGGTAAAGGCAAATACAATTTGCTTGTCCTTCTCCAATTTAAGCCCTTCTGGGAGTACAACAAACACAGCTGTTGTTTAGGAGTGATTGTGAAACCAAAGCTATCTAATAGTTTTTAATAGCATATACTTCCTTAAAGCATTCAGTCCAGATGGAATTTCAGGATGTGTTTTTAAAAACCTGTGGCAGCCATTTAGCTAGCGTTTTCAGTGCCATCTTCAATAATTTACTGAGAAAATCCATAGGTCTGCTTGCTTCAAAAAGGCAACAGTTGCCTTATTGGTGACACTCACTTACATTGTATTTGGAGAGAGCAATGGTTGGCACGGGTGGTTCTGGGTGTGCAACCAGCAGTCCCTGACCGTGTGCCAAAATCACCAGGAGGGAACTCCAAGGTTCAATGAAACAATCCAGTGTCTGCTGTGTGCTAAGAGCATAAGTGGTAATTAAAACTCTGCATGAAACGATGGGGTGTCCGTGCACTGCAATTTCAAAAGTACGATAGGCTCTGTGTTAAGTAGCTCTATTCATTATGCTACCTAGGAATTGTGGGGGTTTGGTGTTTGGACAGATTAAATAGAATATTCAATAAAATTTGATGTGATGGGCTGGCGCCCTGCCCAGGGTTTGTTTCCTGCCTTGCGCCCTGTGTTGGCTGGGATTGGCTCCAGCAGACCCCCGTGACCCTGTAGTTAGGATACAGAGAGTTGGATAATGGATGGATGAAAGAAAATTTGTATCACTTCCAGTTTGCACACCATCACAACACAGAGTGCTTCTTATAGACTATATATATCAGTGTTTTACAGTCCTGTACCATCAAATATGATTTGTAAGCTCATAGATCTAGGACTTGCAGTTGTTCACCTATAGCAACTAAATTTTGCACCTTTTAACTGTCAGGTCCAAGCATATGTAGATTAGCAGGATTACTTCCTCCATTGCTCATCAACACAGGGACTCCCATGGTAGTAATACAAGATATTATCATGAAGGGGCGGCACGATGGCACAGTGGGTAGCGCTGCTGCCTCGCAGTTAGGAGACCTGAGTTCGGTTCCCGGGTCTTCCCAGCGTGGAGTTTGAATGTTCTCCCTGTGTCTGTGTGGGTTTCCTCCGGGCACTCCGGTTTCCTCCCACAGTCCAACGACATGCAGGTTAGGTGCACTGGTGATTCTAAATTGTCCCTAGTGTGTGCTTGGTGTGTGTGTGCCCTGCGGTGGGCTGGCACCCTGCCCGGGTTTTGTTTCCTGCCTTGTGCCCTATGTTGGCTGGGATTGGCTCCAGCAGACCCCCGTGAGCCTGTAGTTAGAATATAGCGGGTTGGATAATGGGTGGATGGATATTATCATGAAGAAGGTAGACTACATTTGAGGAAAACAAATGTATAGTGTTTCACTGGTGATTTTTTTTGTTCAGATTTTGTTTCTGTCAGTTGTGCAGTAAATCTTTATTAGTGGTACTGTTGTGTGTTTGAGTGGTTGTTATCCCTTGTTTTCTAGTCTAGTCATTTCTTTTGAAGGTTTATTGTCTTTTTGTTTATGAAAATTGTCTTTAAAGTTTCCTTACCAAAAATATCAGAAAAAAGTTGCCTTATAATAAATTATATCATCTGAATACATTTTATGCTATTTTTTATTGCAAATGATTGATTTCATTACTAAGAAAGAAAAAACTAAACTGAAATCAGATCTAATATTAAAGGGTAGTCTGCTTATGTTGTAAAGCATTAAAGAATAAACCTTACACTGTGAAATTAACAATATACAATATATGAATTTTATTGTAGCCTTTTTTGAATATCACACAATGATGGAGGCAGTGGTACATTATTATTATTATTATTATTATTATTATTATTACAGTAATGTAACATACAATAACATTCTCAAATACACCTAACCTATTCAGGGTCAGTTACAGTGTACCTGAGACAGAAGTATATTACCAGCAGATCAAAATCAGACTACATACTATGCTACTAAGAGGAGATGATCCTCAGGTCTAAATGCTGTCTCAGTGAACAGTAAAATAAGATCAGTACTAAGTTTAACAAACTCGCAGCTAATCTTGTTTTGGCTTCATGTTTCTCCTCAGTTTGCTCAGCTGGGCATCTGATTGCCCATTAATGACAGTGTGCCAGCAATTAATGTCTCTGTCAATTAATGATACGCCACTGCCACTACACATTCTCGATTTAATAGGGAAGTGTACAGGGAAAAAATATGTCCTCATGTAAACTTGTTAAAAAACAACTGTAATCATTAAGCTACATTAGATTGAAATGAGTACTGTTTTGCCGTTGTTATTGTAAACGGTATTCATTTTGAGTGTTTGAAAAGGCCCTGAAATCTCTATATGGAAAGTAAGAGATACACATTAGTAGAACTATATCTGAAGCATAATTGTCTCTCTGTAACTCATTTCCCAATTACACAGCTAATACAAAAGAGTTGATATTTGTCATTCGTTATATGTCCAGCTTTGCCTATATTAATTTATATGTTACTTATTCACTTATTTATTAGTATAAAATATAATAAATTTAATAATCAGCATTCACAAATGTAACTGTCATGACTTTAAGCATTTGCACAATTTTATTAGTACCTTATTTTACTTTCACATTGGCAGCTGTGAATTTACAAATGCTTAGCAAAGGAGAGAAAAAAATAAGATGTATCATGCTTGCAAGTTTTGAGAGCTGTTAGTATCCTACTAGGTGCTTCTTTTCTCTCCACTGTTGTAAATTAAAGAGCTCCCTGCGCACTTGTTGCATATTTTCATTGTTTTCCTTAAAAATCAAGTTTTGTTGCAGCAGTTATACCCCCAAAGTTTAGTGCAAGTCCTTTGGCTCTAAGTTAACGCATGTAAAGTCAGTGATCCGCCATAGGGAGAACATTAAGATGTTAGACAAACTGTGCCGGAATGTTGGCAACTGCTGTCTGCCATGAACAACTGGTTAGAGAGTCTATTATGCTTTCATACTCCAAGACCCTTAAGAATTTCAAGCGGCCCACAAAGCAGATGTTGTTGATGGATTATTTCAAGCTGATGTGTCATTCTCCAACTCCATTTCCGTCCACCAGCTGTGAAGGATGGAATGGTGAAGGTGATGTCAAATCCTCGCCAGTTTTGCCGTCTTCTGACAGCAGCAACTATCCATCCATCCATTTTCCAACCCGCTGAATCCGAACACAGGGTCACGGGGGTCTACTGGAGCCAATCCCAGCCAACACAGGGCACAAGGCAGGGAACCAATCCTGGCAACTAAAGTTTTTTTATTTTACTGTTAACACAAAAGGTCACATGTTTCTAGGGAATGACTAGCATGAAAAAATGGTTTTCATGTTACCAATTTTATTTTGTTTTGCACTGGATTTTAAGGATTGTGTCATGGTAAGTTGCCAGTATGAAAAGTGCATATTAAAAATCCTTTCTATCACAGAAGGACTTGGAAACAGTCATTCATGCCTTTATTACATCTCGACTAGATTATTGTAATCCTTTATATGTGGGTCTGCCAAAATCTGCTCTGGCGTTCCTTCAGCTGGTTCAGAACGTGGCAGCTAGATTTTTGATTGGGTCGAGAGAAAGGGATGACATCTCCCCCATTTTAGCCTCTCTCCACTGGCTACTGGTGAGGTGTCGCATTGATTTCAAAATCTTGTTTGTTTTTAAAGCCTTGCATGGTTTCGCTTCAAAATATATCTGTGACCTCCTTTACCCCTATGTGCCATCAAGAGTACTGAGGTCATCTAGATGACTGCTCTTTGTAGTGCCAAGATCTCAGCTGAAGTCTACGGGAGACAGAGCTTTTTCAGTTGTTGCTCCTAGGCTTTGGAATGACTTGCCTCTGCACATCAGGTCTTCATCCTCGATCAAGGTTTTAAAAGTCGTCTTAAGATCTCCTTGTTTTCTTCTGTCTTTCATTGTGTATGATGGGATTGTGGTGGATGTTACAATTGGTTGTTTAATGAATCTGCTTTTGCATGATTGTTTGTATTGTGTTTATTTTAATTCTTTTTTGTACAGCACTTTGGCACAACCTCTGTTGTTTTAAATATGCTTTTATAAATAAATAATCTAATTTAATATTATTAGAAAAGTTTTAAAAAAATAATTCTATACATAAAAGTGTATTTTGAGCAATATCTAGTGAAAGATTACAGTTTTTGGTGGTCACTGGAACCTAACCCCCTATTTACCACAGGTTCAATGTATTAACATTCATATCTTTGACTTTTGTGCCATTTTCTAGCAAAGTTACACTCACAAAAGATGAGGATTGATTGTAAATTACAGTGTACTTCCGTATATAGTTTAGTAGAGTATATGTGTTATTTTTTGATCCAAGCACTACTTAACATTTCTAACATCTGTAAATTGCTGCAACAATAATAGTTCAATTTTTTCTACAGTTTTTAGACATATTTCAAACATAGATTACGAGGAATCTAATTTTCTACTTTGATTTTTTCTGTACATATTGTTTAATATTATTATATTACTAGATCACTTTTTTAGCTATTTTTTATTTTTGAAATAGAACTTCCATGACTAGATATGCAGTATGTTTTTTATGAACTAATCAATACATTATTTTCAGTGAACAACAGCACCAAGTGCTATTAAAAATATTAAAAGAGCTGAAATATAAGATTGTTTGATTTGTTTTTAACTCCTTTTGCAGGTAGATCATTTGACCTACATCATCTTGTCACTAGTTTTGTGTCCAACGTAATTTGTCACTTTGTTTTTGGGAAATGTTATGAATATGAGGATAACACATTTATGCAAGTGTTACATCTTATTGATGAAAACATAAAGTTTTCTACAGGAATATTTCTTCCTAGCTCATGCATATGTGATTTTGCACAAGAAATACTCAGTAATATAAGAAGCTAATAAAGTGCAGCTTCAAAAAAAGCACAATCTGACATCCTAGTGCAGTTGTTGAGATTTCTTTGCCCAATATGATCTAACCTTGCTCACTTAAAGAGTGCATACAAATATGCCACATCTACTTGACCAGCAAAGTGCACTGTAGTTACAGTATACATATGTACAAAACAATTTTGACAACAGCTTTATTGAGCTTGTGAATCTGGCTGTTAATAAATTGCATTTGGGTTTTAATGACAATGACATAGTCTTAGCCATCCACTAGAGTCCAGAGGTCTGCTACTGAAGGGGCTTGGAAGGGGTTGATTGAAGGGAATGCAGGAGCTGCAAAATGACGCAGAAGAAGTTGGATGAAGGAGGTCCTTCTTATATAGCTTTTTAAAATCAATTTAAAATGAATCACCTTTTATTTTGCCATTAAGCAAATACAGTGTGTGAATTGAACTGTATACATCTGAACATATACACGTGAATATATATATATATATACATATATATATATATATATATATAAATATATATATATATATATATATATATATATATATATATATATATATATATATATATATATATATACGCCCCTTCACTATATGTTCTATATGCCCTGGACTGTGCAATACCTCCTCCTGGACGCTAGATGGACGCTCCCTCCTGGGTTGGAGCGGTGCCTTGGTTTCCCGCAGGGCTCCATGGGAATTGCAGTTGGGTGCAGCCCTGTTGGGCCCCACAGGGGCCACCAGGTGGTGCTGCAGCAGGGACTCCTGAGCCCTTATGGGCAGTGTATTCGCCACACACCTGGAAGTGCAGCCAGAACTTGGCAGTCAACCACCTGGAGCACTTCCGGGTGGACTATAAAAGGGCCAAGCAACCACCACTCAATGGCCAGAGTCGGGAGAAGGAGGATGAGGTTGCCTAGGAGGAGTGGTGGAGGAAGAAGAGTGTGATGTGCTTTATGTGGTGTATTTGGGACTGTGTTGTGCCTGTGTGGGTCACGGGGAAGACGTGCCCCACAGGTGAAGAAAAATAAAAAGTTTCTTTGTTTTATACATGCCGCCAGTGTGAGTTTGTGTCGGGTCAGGCGCCTATATAGCGCCTTTGTTACTATATATATATTATATTATATAAATATATATACAGCAGGGGTACTCAGTTACATTCATATTGGACTGCAGTTGCTGCAGGTTAGGTTTATGTTCCAACCAGTTTCGTAATTAGAAGCAACCATACCTTTTACTCTTCCAAGACAAAAATTGCATATTTTTTGTTTTCTGCAGTCCTTCCTTCCCCTGTCATTTATTTCAAAATGTTTTGTTAACACAGATACTTCATGGTGCATGTACAAATGTTTAAATGAAGACATGTTAGTTGGAAATCTGGTAATTCCTTTGTCATTTGCACTTCATTGTTAACTGATGGCTGGTTAAGAAAAAGTATTGCTTTATTAATAAATGAATGGGTTCTAATTAAGAAACTAGTTAAAGTGAGCAACTCTAGCCACTGTTGACCTCCAGGACCTTAATTAGTTACCCCTACATTAGACACTTCTTATAGAGGACAGTTTGGATTGGATGGGTAGGGATGGGTGCTGTGGTGGCTGGGAATTGTTACTACTTATCTTGATTGTTAATACATCACTTTAAATGGTTTTCATGTCTGTTGTCTTCTTACTGGATTTCAGTAAAAATTTAATCACAAATAAAAATCCACACATGCTGTTCAGCCTTTATTGTCCTATATTAGATGATGATAGTTCAATAATCATAATGAAGTGTTTCTAACTTCTTTTTTTCAAAGACACATAAATCACATTCTTTGTTTCTCCTTCTGTCTGGAATTGAAATCTGAATATTAACTTCATTTGGCCATCTTTCTGCTTCAACATTATAAATGCTTAAACATTTTATGTTGCAGTCGAATACTGAAACACATGGAAATATATTAAAACTAGGGGGCTCCGCCCCCTGCTCGCTTCGCTCGCCAACCCCTGTGTTTGGTTTACCGGATATACAATTTATTTTTTGTATAGCCCAAAATCACACAAGAAGTGCCGCAATGGGCTTTAACAGGCCCTACCTCTTGACAGCCCTCCAGCCTTGACCCTCTAAGAAGACCAGAAAAAAACTCCCAAAAAAAAAACCCTTGTAGGGAAAATATGGAAGAAACCTCGGGAAAGGCAGGTCAAAGAGAGACCCCTTTCCAGGTAGGTTGGACATGCAGTGGGTGTCAAAAAGAAGGGGGTCAATACAATACAGTACAATACATGGAACAGAATAAATCCTCAATACAGTATAAAAATAAAAATTCTAGAAGTACGGAGTAGAATTTCACATTAGATGATATCACATAATATGATTTGGATTTGTTTTAAGTCCTGGAGACCTCATTCATCAAGCTGCCTCCCCCATTTTGCCATTCCACATCTGAAATAGCGCTAATCCGATGAAAGGACCCCTCATTCCCACGTTCCCATTTATCAGGGATGACTTTACCTTAGGCAGGCAATCTTCAATTTAAAGAGATTGTTATTTTCTTGTGAATTGTTACATATGCATTATTTTCACTTTTACTTTAAAAACTTTTGTAAAAACAATACTTGTTTCTTTATTTCCTGCCCCGCACGAGGTTACATCTCTTTCTTCCCAGACATATAATACTGCTCGTGTTGTGAAGGGTGTTGCAGCTGAACGTACGCTAAGGATATGCCTTTGGATCATTTGCTGTCTTTTTGCTGCTTGCTAGATGCCTCTTCTGCCTGTCACATGTCATTGTTTTAAGAGCTCGGAGCACACGATGCTTGCATGCCAAAAGCAATCCAACAACTGCTAGCTTAGATGTCTGTTTTAAATGATGGCGCACTGCCTGGTTTCGCGTGACGTTGTAAAAGCAATTACCTGTCTTTTATTTCTGGCCACGGGCGTGGTTGAATTCTTTCTTGCAGGATGTATAACGCTGCTCGCGTTCGGTTGAGGTAGCTGCTGTCGCGCTGCCCTTCGATCTTTTTAAAGCCTGTACAGCCACTGTCCTTTTTGCTACAGCCCTGGGAGAATCTCTTGGCACCAAGTCTCATGTTTACGGCCCCCGCGAGACGCACCATGGCAAGTCTCCTTGGTCTCGCGGGTCTTTAAAATGTCTTTCGAGATTATCATGTATCATAGCCTTGCATTTGCTTTCCATTCCAGGATTTTCTTTTATATATAGACTATGGTGGTGACCCAGATTTGGTGTAATATCAACTTTAATGTGAAGCCTGCAATTCCACTATCACTATCACTAATTCGAATCTGTGGCAAAAGTAATATTAGAACATTCAAACAACTTTGATGAGAACAAATAAAGACCATCAATCACATTCACCTAATATCTCCAAAATAACATCAAGTCAAGCTTTGAATGTCTCCAAAATCATACTAGTTTCTACCAACTACTTGGTAATTTATCTATGAAAACTACATGGTCAAATGTTTGTGGAAATCTGACCAACACATCTAAATGAGCCTGTTAGATATCCCAATCCTAACATATGGGCATAAGCTCCATATTCGACCAAAACAGCTTTTGTGAGGTTAGATGCTGATGTTGGATGAGGTGACCTGGCTCACAATCAGTGTTCCAATTCATCCTAAAAGTGTTTGATAGGGTTGATGTCAGGGCTCTGAGCAGTTCACTCACGTTCCTCCACAAGAAACTAGTCCAACCATGTCTTCATGGCCCTGTCTTTGCGCAAAGAGGCACAGTCAGGCTGGAACAGAAAGGGACTTTACCCAAACTGTTACCATAAAGTTGGAAGCGCACAATTGTTTAAAATATCTTTTTTTGCTGTATCATTAATAGTACCCATCACTGGAACCAAGGAGCCCAGCCCAAATTCTGAAAAACAGCCCCAGACTATTACTCTTTCTCCACTGAACTGAACAGTAGGCACTATGCAGTCCTGAAGGCAGCCTTCTCCTGGCATCTCCTGAGAACATGTTTGCACTGCTCCAGAGCCCATAGCAGCATGATTTACACTTCTTCAGCCGATGCTTGGAATTGTGCATAGTGATCTCAGGCTTGTTCTGAGTTGCTCAGCTATGGACACCCATTTAATGAAACTCCTCACACACAGTTCTTGAGCTGATGCTACTTCTAGATGCAGTTTGTAACTCAGTTGTGTAATGCAACAAAGGATAGTTGATTTTTATGCGGCGTGTGCTTCAGCACCCACCGATCCCACTCTATGAGTTTGTGTGGTCCATCACTTTGTGGCTGTGCTGATGTTGCTCTTTGATGCTTCCACTTCACAATAATAGCACTTACAGTTGACAGATCTTGCAGAGCAGAAATTGCACGTACTGACTTTTGTCAAAGGTGGCATTCTATAACAGTGCCAAGTAGTATCTCCAGTTGTGACAAGTTTTTCATTTTGGCTACTTTTTATTTTTACTTATTTGCATTTTGTTTTTTGGTCAGTCTGTTATTATGTATGGATTTGCCACATTTCAAAAGCCAACACAGGGCGCAAGGCAGGAACAAATCCCGGGCAGGGCGCCAGCCCACTGCAGGACACACACACACACACACACACGCACACACACTAGTGATAATTTAGGATTGCCAATGCACCTAACCTGCATGTCTTTGGACTGTGCGAGGAAACCAGAGCATCTGGAGGAAACCCCTGCAGACACAGGGGGAACATGCAAACTCCATGCAGGGAGGACCCGGGAAGCAAACCCAGGTCTCCTTACTGCAAGGCAGCAGCGCTATCACTGCGCCACCATGCTGTCTGTGGAATATACAGCTTGTAATTAATTAGAAAATGTCCTTGTTGACAGACTACACAATTGATTTATCTTGCTCTTTCCTGTAGATATATCAAGCAAAGGGATTAGTACTGCTGCCTCACACCACTGTGGAGCCCTAGGTTCAAATACTAGCCCAGGTACTACCTGCATGGAGTTTGTGTGCTCTTATGTGTATCTGTGTTGTTTTTTCTCTGTGCACTTCAGTTTTACTCATACATTCTACAGATGTGTATTTTTGGGTAAATGGCAACGTTATTAGCCCAGTATAAGTGTGCTCTGCAAAAGGTTGGCACCACATCAGTGACACATTGAACCCAGTGGTGACTGAGTCGATGAACCTTTTGCAGCTGTGAAATGTACATGTGGGTGGGAAAACATCTGTCTTTCATTTGCAAATTCATCTTCTTGGAGAAGAATTTCCACCTTTTTATTTATGCTCTGACTTTTTTTTTTTATTTATTTGAGTAGTGTTAATCAAGATAAACTGTATAATCTGTGGCTTTCACTTTTGTATCTCCCCCAATTTGTATGAAAGTTTTTCTTGACTTAGTTGTTTTATTATCAGCAAGGCTATTAAGCTATTGAACCTTTCCTGTCTCTTTGTAACAAAAATACATTAATTTCATTAAAAACAAAATTATGACAAACATTTATTATGGCTATTTTATTTTCATATGAAGCAAAGTGTCATGAAGAAATTGATGCAGTATTGTGACTGAAGGAACGACTGTGTTAAGATGACCAGCTAAAGACACAATACATGCTAGCTGTGGCTCACGAAATTCAGAGATATTAAGGATATTGTTCCTCTTGGAGTGTTTTATTGTGCAATTAAGGATGTCCAACTTTCAAGATACACAATACCAAAGTTATACAGTCCAGAGTGTTGTAAATTATGAGCATGGTTTCCTCATTATTTATAACATTAAATAATGTCAGCAGTAAACATTGTGGAAAAATATGTTAATGATTTGATTTTCCACACATTTTGGAGAGATAAAGTAAGTGCTTGATTCAAAGTGAAATTGGGCCACACAGAGAGGCAAAGATTTTTATTCTGTGGGGAATTCTTCTTTATATCTCCAGGGTAATGTAACAAATTTCTGATGCTTTTGTTTGTTAACTAGGCAGGGATGCTCCTTGTGATCTTGCACCTTGTGATGGTTGGCAAACACTTATTTCATTCACATTTAAAATGGTCTTGTGAGAAAAAAGTTTCCTCTCGGGGATTAATAAAGTGTATCAAATCAAATCAAAAATCTCAATCCATCTATTCATCTATTCCAAAAACCCAGCCCTGATCTAGTTTTGTCTAAAAAATCTACTCATTTTATGTTTTGAGAAATTGTGAGATTTTTTTTTTCCATACTTGAAAAATTTAAGTGTCATTATCAACATTTTAACATAGGGAACAACAGCGATTACAAACCTCTCATCAGTTCTCCGTGAGGAATCTCAGTGGAAATTCCCATATGATTTCAACCCTTCAAACTTTCTAAATGATAAAGAACGTATTTGTAAAGCCGCCTGAGGTATTTCTGCCTTTCTCTTCAGGTACTTTTATGTTTGAAAGAATTTATTATAAACTCAAACTGTATAACTATATAATATAGCAGGAGAACAATTTAGTAGTTTACTTTATTGCCATTTGTAAGAAGTATAAGTACACTGGAATTTTTAGTTACAATCTGCCATTTCTCTTGAAAAGAGGTAACAGTATTAAAAGAATAAAGGAAAAGAACAGAAAAAATTGAAATAAAAACACACAGTATGACAATTATATTTGTAAATCAAGAAAGCCTTCCACAAAATGTACAGGACTAGGTACCAGTAATCCTTGCAGCCCACAGTCTTCTATAATACTCCACAATCTGCAGCAGCTCACAGTCTCCACTGGTACTAATCACATGACTCTGAGTTTAAATTATTACCATACACAGATGCTAAGGTACAAGCTATCACATCAGGTGACACACATTATGTGAGAAGCTCTCTGCAGCCAATCATGTGACTTTGCAATGATTACATGTGTGCCTTCATGTCTGGTATCATTGCAAATTCAAGAATTTTTTAGATGTTGGCAAGAACTCATTAATGTTATTGTAAAAGAGCTTGACATGTCTTTGATTGATTTTTCCTGTTGTTCGAATAACACTGTATATGAGGAACCACACTGAGCTTTTTTGCAGTATGGTTGTAAGATGTGGGGAAGGAAGTTATGCATTTCATTTTAGCATGATGGATTTTTTTCTTGCATTTTTTTATTATAATGGTTGTACCCGTGTATTGTTCGTGTGATTGTATCTTTGACTGAATTATGTTACTATATGCATGTGGCTCTCTTAAATAAAGTAAGATTTAAAAAAATTCAGATAGAGAAATTAATTGTCCAAAGCAATGGGGTACCAATTTTTACATGAAAAGCAAATTACATTGTGAAAACTGGAAAAATATAATAAGTTCTGTGATTATGGTAATTCCTATTGGAATAAAATGTTTCTGCTGGTCACTGGGTATTATCTACTGTGATACATGGTTTTATTTAGGCCAGGGGTGTCTTTTGTAAGACTCTTGCAACCCAACACCAGTAATGGACTGGCCAATGAAACTAGTATGATAATTCTTGGCAGGCTGTTCACTGTGGGCTGCGCTGTTGGGGCACAAACTGTGAAACTAAGGAAGTGAGAGAGACAGAGGTGTGACATGAGTGACCCACAATTCATCCTCAGTGCATCTCATGATTATACTATACTAAATACTTGGGCCATCTTCATCCACCTAAAACAGCAACATGTAAGAAAATGAATGAATTTTATGAGTAAGAGACTACAGAACGGCCAGAGTGTAAAACTGGTCAGCTCAGCAGCCTTTTTTACCTGTATCTTCTTCTGATGGTGTGTACACCAAGACAGTTCAGAACACTCAAGTTAATAGAATGTTTAAATGATTTATTAAGAAGCAATCATAGTAATTAAGGGTGAGTTGAAAGTTTAAGAACATGGTGTTAGCATTTGGTTTAAACAAGACAATATAGTCAGAAGACTTGTTCAGACTCTCTCTCATTAAAATAATACTTAGAGATATCCAAGGCCAGCATGTCATGGTTGTATGTTTGTGTCTCTTAACCATCAGTCATGACTGGTAAAGCTGACATAAAGGAAGACATCTAGAACACCAACCCCTACCCACCTTCCACCAGATGACCAAGCCACTTCCTACATCCGTTGATGCCAAAACAGCAGTGGATTTATTCTTACGTCCTCCCGAACTGTTGATCTGCTCACATTGTCATGAATAACGAGTCATGCCATTCTGGTGAAGAACGACATTTCAGTCATTTATTTGTACATGCAAACTAATTCCCTTAGTCACTAATCAGTCCTGGTGACAACGAATGAGGATGGAGACATATTTTAACTTATAAACTGAAAACAAGGACCTGGTTTCCACAATTTATTGTAATACAACTGCCTTTGATGCATCAGTCTGTTGGTCCATCATACTGCCTCCTTTACTTGAACTTGTGCCTAGGGCTAAGTGATAAAAGTTATGACAACATATTTTTATTTTTCACTTGATCAATAATGATCACATCAGTATATCTGTATGAGTATATACTCTGTATGTATAATTGTCATGATTTACCATTGTATTTTTTTAACCTTTAAATTTTGCCAAATTCACATCTTGTTGCATCCAGTGCTTTTGTGAACTCACATAATCAAGAACAAAAAGACTAAAGACAAGGTTAGTTATTCATCAGCAAATGAAGTGAAAAAGTGAAATATAATGCTTGCATAGGTATGCAGACCTCTGTACTCTTTGATTTAACCTTAATAATTGCTTTAGCTTGACATTCACTATCACATTTTCTGAATGAAGTCTCCAGTTTCTTAACAAATCACTGGTCACATAAATCCGAAGTTGTGAAGACAGAGACTTAAGGACGTGCTTAGAAAGCCTTAAAAATGCATAGATTGCAAAAATTTTACAAATGTATCAATGTCTTAGTCTCCTTTTGAGAATTGTTAGCACAATAATCAAGAGATGGAAGGTGTATGACATCTCTAAGAAAATAATGTCATTTGTCAAAACTCAGAATACTTGAGGAGGAAAACATTGGAAGTCAAAAAAGTATTTTTTGAAAAACCTACAAAGTTTAATATCTGAGAGTGAAGTAAAGGTACATCAGTTACCTTAGTTATATCAAAATGTCTGCATAACACTGTTCTATGTGAGATAACTGCAAGAAATAAACTGTTAATTAGAAACAGTAATCTTAAGGCCCACATGAGTCTGTCACAAAGAACAAAAGGGAATTGGCTATTTGGAAAAAGATCAAAGTGTTTATCATTAAGTTTTAACTTTTTGATCAAAATTAAAAATGCAGTATGTAGTGCAAATCTAATGTCCCAAGAAACACAATTAGTAAGTACAGTGAAGTACGGCAGCCAATGTGATATGATATTGGGAATTTTCTCATCAATGCAGACTAAGAAGCTTGTTATCAGCTGAAAGAATATTTGATGGAATTCAGTACTGGAAGATAATGTAAGAGTTTTTATTTCAGTCTTATAAAGATTTAAAGCTTTTGAGTTGATAAAGAGTGAAAAGTTAAGTGAAAAGTGCATGAATGGCTTTGTCAAAGTTCTGACTCCAGTCCTTGAGAATCTTCTTCATCAGTGGTCTTAGAAACATGAGCCTGGAGAAAATCTTTGAAAAGAACATTTCATACTCAGTTTGTGAAGTAAGTAGCAAAAGAAAACGATTAAATGTTGTTATTGTAGCAAAGGTTCACTCTTGATTAAGATTTTAATACTTTATATTTCAATTTTAGAACTATTCTGACAAAATGTACCAACTCAATAAAACATTTACTTTTATTATTATGAATAAACAATTTCAATGCAGATACTGAGTAACATTTGAGCAAATAAAATAAAAATAAAAATGTTAGTTTATTTTTAAAAAAGAGGAATAGAAAGTGACATGTAAATAACATGATCTTCTTAACAGTTTTGTCCCTTGATGTGTTTTCCATCTAAATGACATTTTTGACTGTATTGTATTTTTCTCTTAACATGAAAAACTTTGACCTTATCCTGTACAGTACTCAACAACTAATTTCCTATTCCACATTACTACAGGAAATATGCGAGGAGCCCAAACTCTGATGAAATGTCTGTCAGTTCTGGTTCTTTGTTATTTTTTCATTCCACATTGTGTTGTTGGTTGCACCTTTTTCTTCTGTCATATAGTTCAAAATAACCATAACAAGTCGTTAACTCCGAATTCATATTGTTACAGTCAATAAAACATTCTAAACTACGAAGGAGAAGGTTTGCCAGAACTCGATTTAATGTATGGGTATAGTATGTATATGGGTATAGTAGTATTGTGGTGGGCCGTCAGGGCCTGCAAGGCCTTCTCTGCTGGCCTAAATAAATATCAGAATCACAAACTGATGTTAATTATATTTATGCAAAATCATCCATGGCATACTTACACCATCCTATCCATCAACGGGTCTGAATACGGTGACGTTGCCGTACGCCTGCTAGAGGGCCCTAGTGACACCAACTCAAAATCTGATGGGTTGAAGGAACAGTTTAATCGACATTTATTTTGTGTTAGTGGGCCTGCAGAACGGATTGTGAAGGCCTAAGGGCAGACTTCATTGACTTTGACCCTGCCTGGCAACAAATGATGGCTGAAATGTGATTGGTTAAATGCTTTAATACGAAAATACATGTAAGGAAGCAGCACAACCATCGGAAAAGCTATGAAAGGAAGCGGACAGACTATTTGGAATTATTTAATAAGTATTCATGGACAAAATATAATTAACATCTATTTGTGATTCACATATTTTTTTAGGCCAGCAGAGAAGGCCTTGCAGGAAATGACGGCCCACCACTGCATGTTACATACGCCCAACGATGACCATTACTTTTCTGAAAGTATATTTCTACGGCATTAAAACGCGTCTCCAGTGCAGCTAGCTGTAGTTTTAACAGAAACTGAAAACGTAAAAACAGGACGATATATGCCACAAGAACTTCAGTGTTCCAGCATTATGTCAAAGATATGACGGTCTCATAATGGATATTTTAGCCACCCCGCTCACTTTTTAAAGCAGCAAAACTCAGTGCAGGACCTACCCTTCCAAGGCTTACTCTGACTTCTGCCACAGCTCTTCACGAGTATGTTATCTTTATCCAAGACGTCGTACAACATTTGAGATACAGGTTATTTTTTGCCCGAATGAGCACAGGCAGGTGAAATGATATGCTCATGCTCACACCGTGTCAGTAGCAGGACTTGAGAGGCTGTGTTCAAAGTCCAAAGTCACACCACTTCTGCTGTAGTTGGAAATCGCATCAGCATGTCGTCTCATGTGATTGCTGTTCGTTTTTGACCAACTCTGAATGTGGTATATGTCATCCATCACCAGCTCGTTTGGACCATTTCTTTAATTTGGTCAAGGGACGTTTCGACGGTGAGGCACGTTATTGCAAGTGTGAACGGATGCACTTTGCTTCAGCTACATATTGTCACTTGTGTCCTGACTGCTGCTCTCACTCTACTATATTTGCTGACGTCATTTCTTTTACTTGATGCTGATTTCGAAGAATGGAGCGTGAGATCGACAGGCGGATCGGTGCAGCGTCCGCAGTGATGCGGGCTCTGCATCGGTCTGTCGTGGTGAAAATGGAGCTGAGCCATAAGGCAAAGCTCTCAATTTACCGGTCAATCTATGTTCCTACCCTCACCTATGGTCATGAGCTATGGGTAGTGACCGAAAGAACGAGATCGCGAATACAAGCGGCTGAAATGAGTTTCCTCCGCAGGGTGTCTGGGCTCTCCCTTAAAGATAGGGTGAGAAGCTCAGTCATCCGGGAGGGGCTCAGAGTAGAGCCGCTGCTCCTCCACATCGAGAGGAGTCAGATGAGGTGGCTCGGGCATCTGATCAGGATGCCTCCTGGACGCCTCCCTGGGGAGGTGTTCCGGGCACGTCAAACCGGGAGGAGGCCCCGGGGAAGACCCAGGACACGCTGGAGGGACTATGTCTCCCGGCTGGCCTGGGAACGCCTCGGGATTCTCCCGGAAGAGCTAGAAGAAGTGGCCGGGGAGAGGGAAGTCTGGGCATCTCTGCTCAAGCTGCTGCCCCCGCGACCCGACCTCGGATAAGCGGAAGAGAATGGATGGATGGATGGATGATTTCGGTACCGTGGCCGCTAATAGTTTCTCTAGCCTATTGTAGTGCCCAAGAACAGCTGATTCAGAGGTAAAGCAGTTACAACAGGATGAAATTTACTACTGTCATGAGCAAAGAGGTACCTGCTGTCTTGTATGAAGGGAAAAAAACAGCGGCAGTAGTTGTTTGTTGATATATTCCATCCCGCTTTATACGTTATTTTTTGCCCTGAGTAACATTGCCTTTGACATCCCTGCTTTATAGGATGTATATTGGACCTTGCAGTGACCCGTAGAAAGATACGTGCTCGCGCATTCATTTCTAAGTCCGAGCTAAACGGGAAACGTCACTAATTTTTTGAATTTGATTAACATTTTCAGAAAGGAGGGGAAGGGGCAAAATAGAGATCTACTCTAGAAAAATATAATTGATTTGATAGGGCATAGATATGAGTTAATCCTGTATAATGTTAGCCTTAATAAATTGTAATGATGTGCAAGTACAAACTTGAAATAATAATTCTAAAAAGAAAGAGCAAAGGAAAAAGGGTGTTGCTGTATGCTAATTTACTTAATTTGCATAACAACGGGCGGGGTCATGTGCCGATGTTAACATAAGCTTACTTTATTTATTTCTTTATTTATTTAACAGAAATAACGCGCTACACTGAGCAGCTTACACGTCAAAAAAGTATCATACCCATGATATTGTTTCTTAGCAGCAAGTGTACAGAAGTCCCTCAACGGCGTGAGTTTACTCATTATGACTTCCTCATGTGTAGCCCTACGGTGTGTGTTTCTTTAAGAGCAGGCAGTTCGACCCTCTGAAGGCGGGTTTGAGGCGGAGGTTCGTTTTCGGTGCGATCAGCGAGGGGTGACCTATAGGGGGTTCTTTTATATGCGACGACTTTTGTTCGTTTCAAGGCAATCACAGCTCAAAGGTCTTGTCAGGCGGAATTATGAGCAATTCCTCGGTTTCTGAATATGGAAATGCAGTCCTTCGCGCACTAGCAGGGAAATTACAATCAAGAATAGAATCGCGTTTTCTCTAAAAATAATAAATTAAAAAATAAAATAGCGAAGAATTCCAAACGGTGCTTTCCCCTAACCCTACCCCCATTTTCTTGTCCAGGTTTATTGCTGACACACCGGGAGAGACGTCGGACTTCACATTCAGCCATTGTGCGTTTGGTGATCATGCGGCAGCCAGCGAGGGAAGCGTGAGGAGTTAAGCAGGCTCCAGGTAAGCGTTCGCCGTGACGATTCCACCTTTGTGCGGCCCCGCCGCGTCTCTCCTCATCTCCTTTGGTGCTTGTCACTGCCATGACAGCACTCTAATCGCAGCTTGATTTGGTTTCCTCCTTGCACCGGGGCTCTTTTAACATCCTTTCGTTATACATATTGGGTTCACAATGTTCCATTTAACTGTATTTATAATCAATCCATCCACCCATCTGTTATCAAGTCTGCTTGTATTTGTGTTTTGACAGTAAGCGATCTGCTTAGCTCCTTCTTTGTGTTTTGGTTGGGTGCACCTGCTCAACAGTATATATGTTCCAGAATTTTGTTTTGTGTAGGCATGTAATGTATCACAACATTTCCAAGTTTACTGTTTATTAAAGTTAGTGAAGTAGTATTTTAGAGTACTGTATTCTGTGTGTTACTTGGGGTTGTTCAGCAGAACCATGTTTCGATGTAGGTTCAATACAACCCCTTGTTATATTTATCTGTTAGGAGAGCAGGATGCAAGCCTGTTGGCTTGCCTGTTAATCGTTCTCCTGTCGCGTTATAAAGTCTTCTTTTTTTAAGTAAAAAATTCGTGGCTGAAAAAATCGTTAGTCTGATATTTGAAGACACGACAAAGCAAGCAATGCGTTGATCTGGGTGATATATTGCTGTCTATAATCCAGACAGAAGTTTTTCCCAGACAGAACATTAATGCAAGTATTTTTGCTAACAATATAAATGGACAAGAATCGTCCGACCTACATATAGTGAGCTCCTGTTTGCCTTGGTATACTAACAGCTGATTTTTAATTCTTGCTGTCAATCTGCCTGCTGTCCCAGGCAGTCTATGGACTTGGTGAAAGTGTTTTAAGACGTAAACACCTAAGAGGAAAAGGCACTGGCAAAACTCATTCTTGTTGTTTGCAGTCTACCAGCATTGATTGACTGTTTTATCATTTAATTT
>NC_041402.2:45763343-45863343 GCF_900747795.2 Erpetoichthys calabaricus | reverse complement strand
GGAAAAACAAAAATCTAAGTCAGAAAGACAAATGTAAAAATATAGGAATTTAGAAAGAGAAGATCAGAACATGAGTGGCAAACCTGTATAAAGGTCACCTCCAGCTTGACATGTTGTCTTCCTGTACAGATAGATAGATAGATAGATAGATAGATAGATAGATAGATAGATAGATAGATAGATAGATAGATAGATAGATAGATACTTTATTAATCCCAAGGGGAAATTCACATACTCCAGCAGCAGCATACTGATACAAAAAACAATATTAAATTAAAGATTGATAACAATGCTGGTAAAAACAGACAACAACTTTGTATAATGTTAACGTTTACCTCCCCCGGGTGGAATTGAAGAGTCGCATAGTTTGGGGGAGGAACGATCTTCTCAGTCTGTCAGTGGAGCAGGACAGTGACAGCAGTCTGTCGCTGAAGCTGCTCTTCTATCTGGATGTGAAGTGTTTTAAATTCACATTAAACTTTAAATCCTATTTGGAAATTAATTTATCATTTATTTATTTATTAACTGGCTTTATTTGGCATTAGAGACAAACAATTAGATTGGGAAGGCTTTGTTTAAATTATTTTCTTTTTTCATTCTTGAATAAAATCATTGATCTGATACTTGACTTACATAGCACTCTACACTTACAGACCACATGAACCTCAGCGATCAACAGTCAAGTGATCTAATGCTAATAAAACGTGAAACATTGCAAACTCTGAACTTTTGATGTCTTTGAAGTGAAACATAATGTGACCTCAATGTACTGAAACTCATGACTGCTAGTTGAAGGAAAATGAAATACTGTATCTAAATGAGGTTGAAAGGATTTGCAATACAGGAAGATGTTATATTTCATACAAAATCGTTGACAAAGAGTCTATGCGCTGGTGAATGATACCTTAATAAGGAATTTCAGAAAAATGAACAGAAAAGTTATTTTTAGTGTCTTTTCAATCATCATTTATTTAATTCATTGCCAATACCTAATTTGATTTTAACAAATGAAGAGAATCTATTGAACAACCTACAATACAAAAAAACAACATGGATATCTTTGCAGAAGCATGTGAGAGAGATATGTTTTAAAGTTTTATTAATTTTCTAAGTTCTTATACTTCCAAATACAGAATACATAAGAAAAAAGATTTTATTAGAAGGTTTGTGTACAGAATCACCAAATAACAACCAACTTATAGCAGTTAAAGCAAATTAATTGTAGTTTTCTTTGAGCTTGAGCTTCAGCATGATCTCTTATAATAATTTTCACAAAATAGATTTTAGTCACTGAATTTAAGAGAAACTAAAATAAGTAGGAACAGAGTTTCAGAAATGGACTACTTCTGTCATAAAACACTTAGAAATATGCTCCATCGTTATTTGGAATTGTCATTTCCAATTTCTTTACCTGTATGAGAAACACTGTAATAGATAAATATAATTGTGGTTTCTCATTTAACTATATAATTAGCATTTATAATTACAGTACTTTTTGAATACTGTAAAGCCAAACTAAACCTCTCTTAAGCCACATCCGAAGCAATGAGCTAACCTGTACTTGAAGAGTATTTTTCTATCTTTTTTGCGTGCTGCAAGTGAAAGTTGATTAGGGCAGGGCAAGTTATGGTAATTGTTGATCTATCTATCAACTAAACCTGTTTATCGAGGGTAGGGAGCAGCTGCAGCCTATTCTAAAAAGCAAAGGGTTCAGGAAGGAGCAGAGCTTGAAAAACGGAGAAAAACTACCCTTTGAAACTTGAGTAGCATAAACCTGTTTCTGGAGGCCCCATGAGCACTTTTTGAACTCTTCCAAATGTTAATAATTCCTCAATTTCACATTCACTGAGTTTTCTGTGTTCTACTTTTGTTTGAAAGTTAATATGTCAGTCAGGGACATAATTGGTGATGAATATTCAAAAAAGGCGCTTTAACGTCATATCTGTTTACTGGTGGAGATGACGAGGAGTGGCTAAAATCGCGTGCCCGAGCGCACTTTCAAATTCATTTGAGATTTTGGCTTGGGACCTGGCACACTCACATTTTTATAACATTTTTTTGTACATATGCAGTTCTTTAACCATGCAAGATATGCTAAATGGAATATCTTACCAGAAAGCCTAAGAATACAGCAGATTGTGGACTGTTTTAAAAAACAGCTAAAGACGTTTCTATTTAGGAATGCTTATTAACAAGAATGCTATAATTATTGTTGTTTTATCTCTGTTATTATCTTGCCTTGCCTTTGTTTAATCTTTTTAATCTTTTTATGTTTTTATTATCTTTTATTTACTACTAATGTAATTTACTGATACTGCTAATGTAAAGTGCCCCTATAAATAAAATGCATTATTGTCACAGGTGTCTGGTCACACTTATAGGTAATCTAACTTAGACACCCTTAAAATATCCGACTACGCCACCCAGTTTTATTAAGAGACTGGGAACTCCTGAAATTTACCAATAACAGCACACAGGTTTCTTTAAATTGGGCGGTGAGTAAACACACAATGAAAGACACAACAGTAATTTAGAAAAAAGCAACAGTAAGTTCTATTGTACAAGACAATATAAGGTACATTAAAAAGATAAACGAACATAACAGAACCTAAACATATCAGGAATTAATTTCCTTTTTTTGTAAAAGGAAAATACACAGTCCACACTCTAAAAGTCCGTAAAAACAAGAATTGGTGGATACAACCTTTAGTGGTGCAGTTTGGGCACTGTGTTACCCCAACACTAAATTGTTCATGGATGCACTCTGTTCCCCAGCAGAAGTTGTGTCAAATTGTTGACTCCCTGTCAGTGTCTCTTCGTTGTTCCTTTTTCTTCCACTCTGGGCTCCTTGTGTTGCTGGGACCTAGGCACGCCTCATTCCTCGTCTGTCAGCTTTACTGGGTCCTCTCATGTGGCTTCCCTCTTTCGCTGGACCCACAACTGGCGTCTCCTTGTGGAGCTGTCTCTTCCTCCCTGGAAGTAAATGTTGCCGTCCTTGTGCCTCACGTCGTGCCAGCCAGGTACCCTTGTCTGCCTGCGAGCCCCTGTGCCCTGTCCGAGTGTCTTGGCAGCGTTTCCTGTGGACTCTCCCTCCTGCCTTCTGCTGGCCAGCAGTTTATATTTACTTCACCCCTCTGTTGTCAGTCCTGGACAAACAGTCTAATCAATGGCACCTCTAAATTGCCTGGGTTTAACAATTAATAAAAACATAAGTTAACAAAATGTATGGTTACCAAACATTAATAAGTTCAGATATGCTGATTAGAAACCAATATTTCCAAGCCAGGTAAATACAAACATTCTCTAAGGTCAGACTTCAAAGCAGTGATTCCCTTGCAGGACAGCAAATACCACTAATAGGTACAGATAGCCTTTTAACTTCTCACCCCCCAGTCCCCAACAGTGGGTGCCTAATGGAACCACCCAGTGCACAAAAAAAATGTAAAAGTGTCCCCCTCTGACATTATTATTATTATTATTATTATTATTAATGTGAGTATGAAATCTAACACATGTGGACGGTTGGGTAGATTTGTAAATATTGCTTGCGCACAAAGTGACTCGAAATGTGAGCACGCTACTTTTCACAAAAAGTCTGAATTTGCAAAAGAAAACTTGACGGAGAACTATTGGGTAGCCTACTTACGGCAACTCGGACCCGTCCGTATGCAACACGTACGTACTGACAACACCCTTGATTAAGTGGAGAAAAAGACAAAGGGGCTTATGTAATTCATGTATTTGAGATATTATTATAATATACGTTGGTATGACAAACATTACACCTCAAAAGTGATGAATACAATGTGAAAACTCTATTTTAGTTCCCTTTAATGAGTACGAATGCTATGTATTTGAACTGAAGTACATTTTTGGTATTTTTTGACAGTTTATATTGGCTGCCTGTTGTCACTGCAGAGTCAATCCAGAAGTAAAATATAGCAATAATGTTTGTATTTTGCCTCACACAAACAAAAGAGAGACTCGTCTGCTTGATATATGTTCATTAATAAATGTAATTAAAATACTGCTCTAAAAAATTACCCTACTTTTAACAGTACAGTAATTTTGAATTTCTCTGAAAACATTATGGAACACATTGCATTTGATTTGACATCAATTAAAGGCTTTTTTGTTTCTGAGTTTTAATAGATACTGTAAGTCCGAAATTGAAGTATGTACTTTGTGCACTTCAAGCCCAAGGAAGCAGAGCTAACTTCATCTGTCAGTACGTTTCTTTTGTCCGTTTTAATGTCGTTTAACGCCGAGAATAAGGTCTCGCTAAAGTATAACACGAAAAATAAGTTAGTTTTGGGAGGGATTAAGAGGGAAAATTGAGAGAAATGTAAAACAGCACACGCTCAGAAATGCAGACTACTTACTTTTTGCAGAAGTGTAACCACGGAGAGAAAACAATGTCACCACTGCTCTTTCCATGCAGACTCTATGGAGACAGTATACTGAATTAGTCTTTGAGGAATATTTTCACATACATACGGGGTGCGCTATGAGGGGCCAAACAGGCCATAAATCATATATTTCTGTGTGTAATCTATTGGTTTACGTATCAACACTATTGGTTTATGAATATTTACTATCGGTTTGCGTGCATACTTAATTGGTTTGCGTGCGTATAATACTGGTTTCATTCATATGAACTATATTGGTTCGTGTCCGTATATTATCGGTTTGTGCGTGAACTATATCCGTTTGTATATGCATAGCACTGGTTTGCATATGAACTATATTGATTCGCGTGTGTATATCAGTGGTTCCAGTACGTTTGTTATTGGTTTGTGAGTGAACTGCATTGGTTTTCGGTTGTATGTTATCGGTTTGCGTATGAACTATATTGGCTTGCGTTCTGTGCCGGTCTAACGATGGATTTGTGTATGCACTATATTGGTTTCATGCACGTCTTATACTGGTTTCATGTAGGTAACATATCGGTTTTGCGCTTGAACTCTATTGGTTGTATGTGTGTTCCATGTCGGTTTCTCGTACGAAACATACTGGTTTGTGATCGAACACTATTGCAACTCTGTGTATGAACTATATCGGTTCTGCGTACGAACTATATTGGTTGTTCACGTGATCTTCAGTGAAAATGGGCGGGGCAAGAAACAGGAACTCAGGGGCCGGTAGTGTCATGGAGCGTGTAGAGAAGCTGACAGGAGACAGATCTGGGTTTACTTTAAACAGTGCAGTATTTTTTTTCCACACAATAGGTTTGGGAAAGGACTTGGTGGTAATTATTACTATTTAATAGAATCTGCCATTGAGTGTGTAATGAACACAAAGCTGAAGTTAAGTACGTATTTGGTCGTCTTTTTATTCGCTTCCAGCTACATGCTCGCTTGCAACCTGCGACTGTACTTTTTCACACAGCTTTTGCAAGCTAGTTACTTATTCTAAAGGCAAAATATTCTACATTTACGACTGACGCCTTTATCCAGTATAACATTTAGTTACTACTGGTTACATTTCTTATGCCCAGCGATCCCGCACCGTGCCGCCTATTCAGGTGAAGTGACATGCTCATGGTCACACAGTGTCACTATCAGGACTTTAACCGAGAAATGTAGGATTTAAAGGGCAAAGCCCTTACCACAATGCCCCAATGCTTGCACATCTGCAATGTGTATATTATTTGACATAATATAATCTTGTCCAGGACAGATTCCTTTGTTAAAGTCGAGTGTAACATTTTCAACCCGTTCAAGAGCTAAATCTGGGATATTTATTCTTTCAAATAATGTATCAGTTTGCAGATTAATGTACACGCTGTATAATATTTTACCATGCACTTAACATTGAAGAAGAAGCTGGTTTGTGAATAAGTAGCTGACTACAAGCATATGTGTAGCTAGGAATGAATAAAAAGCCACCTGAATGTGTACCTAACTTAAGTCCCGTGATCATTTCAGATGTTAAACGTTATTAATCATCACCAAGCCCTTTCACAAACATTAAGTGGCATACAAAAGTATTCAATCCCCTTGAAAGTCATAATTTTCTGCAAGACAAAAGATTTATACACATTTATTCATTCAGTATTTTTCTTATGCTGTGACAAAACATTTCCAAAGACAAAATAAACCATTTTCTGTAGACGTTTAACTGAAGAAGAAAAACTCCAAAGTTAATGTTTGCATAGGTATTTAAACCTCTGTGCTTTGGAAGCTCCATCATTACACCAATGACAAATTAATTACAAAGGTGACAGTTGTTTAACAGTCATAATTAAACATGATGAGGTGCTACTTGTGAGTCCTTTCTGTCTCTCTGGATATAAACAGCCCCCTTTGTAAGGGCCGTAATCTTTGGTGGACAGTCACTGCAAAAATGAAAACAAAGGAGCATTCTACTGATGTGAGAAACAAAGTTATTGAAATGCACAAGACTGGGAATGACTATAAAAATATCAAAAGAGTTTGAATGTCCCATTGCGCGCTGTTGCATTCATCACCAGAAAGTGGAAGGTTCATCAAAGTACACAGACTCTGACTAGAACAGGCTGTCCCTCAAAACTCAACATCAGAGTGAGACATCAACTGGTGAGAGAGGCGACTAGAAATCCAACTGTCACTCTCAGACGTCTGCGATGATCTTTAGCTGGAGTAAAGGTGCTGGGGTCCACAATTTCAAGAGTTCTCCATAAAACAGGCTTCTATGGGAGGGTAGCATGAAAGAAGCCATTCCTTAAGAAGGTCCACATAAAACAATGTATGGCGTTTGCCACAAAGCATGAGAAAGACCCAGTTAAAATGTGGGAGAAGGTTTTATGGTCATATGAGACCAAAATAGAAGTTTTTGGACAGACGTAAGAGGTATGTGAAGTGTAACACTAACATTGCCCAGGCCTCAAGAAACAACATTCCTACAGTGGAATATGGTGGTGGCAGTCTCATGCTATGGGGATGTTTTTCATGTGCTGGGTCTGAGAATCTTGTCAGAGTTGAAGGGACAATGGATGGACACATATACTGCACAATTTTGCAAGAGAACTTGTTCCAGTCTGCTATGAAAGCTCAGGAGAAGATTCATCTTTCAACATGATAATGACCTTAAGCATTAGGACAATGTGACACTGGGATAGCTCAAAAACAGAAAGGTGAATGTTTTGGAGAGGCCAAGTCAAAGCCCTAAGCTTAACCCTGTTGAGAATCTGTGGCACTGTTTGAAAACTGCTGTTCAGAGGTGCCATCTCACCGACATAGAGGGTCTCTAGAAATCCTGCCAAGAAGAAAGGGGCAGAATCACTCCTGAGCAATGTGCAGAACTGGGGCCTACTTACAAAAGAACGAAGGCTGTTACAGCAGCAAAAGGGTTCTTGACAAAGTATGAATGTGTTGGGCTTGAATACTTAATGCAAACATCAACTTTGGAGTTTTTCTTCTTCAGTTAAATATCTACAGAAAATGGTTTATTTAGAAATGTATTGTTACAGCACAAGAGTTCACATTAAAAAGAATGAATAAATAAACGTGGAAAAATCTTTTGTCATACAGAAAATTAGGATGACTTTTAAAGTGAATGAATACTTTTGCATGTCACTGTTTGTTTCTGAAAGGGCTTGGTGGTTATTATTTTTAACAGTATTTTCCCGTATTTCTGAAATATTCACGGGGCTGACGTGAGGTGCACATTCAGCTGGCTTTTTATTCAATCCTAGCTACATCCAGTATATGCTTGCAGTCAGCTACTTATTCATACAGCTTTTGCACACCAGCTTCTTATTCTAACAGCATTGCAAAATATTCTACAGCGTGTACATTAATCAGAATCATTACAAACTGATCAATTATTTGAAAAAATAAATATTCCACATTTTGGTTCTGCACAGGTCAAAAATGTTAAACACAACTTTAATTTAACAAAAGAATCTGTCTTGTCACAAAACTGTGAAAATTAAAGTGGCTGAACGTGATTTAACACTTTACAGTGCCCATGATAGCACAGTAAATCCTATTTATCAGATATTGGAGTGGAAATACGCAGGTACTCGTACCTGGCAGGGCAAAAATCGGCTGCATCTTAAAAAAAGCATATGCCTTGTCACAAAACTGTGAAAGGTAAGGTGGCCCAATATGATGTAACTCACATATACTGGTCCTAAATATGGAACATCTAGCTTTTCAAAGAATGGACACGATCATATCATGTCAAATAATATGCACGTTGCAGATGTGCAAGCAGTGGGGCGTTGTGGTTAGGGCTTTGTCCTCTAAACCCTACATTTGTCGGTTCAAGTCCTGATAGTGACACTGTGTGACCATGAACATGTCACTTCACCTGTCTAGGCGGCACGGTGCGGGATCGCTGGGCATCAGAAATGTAAGCAGTAGTAACTAAATGTTATACTGGATAAAGGCCTCAGTCGTAAATGTAGAATATTTTGCCTTTAGAATAAGTAACTAGTTTGCAAAAGCTGTGTGAAAAAGTACAGTCGCGGGTTGCAAGCGAGCATGTAGCTGGAAGTGATTAAAAAGACGACCAAATACGTACTTAACTTCAGCTTTGTGTTCATTACACACTCAATGGCTGATTTTATTAAATAGTAATAATTACCACCAAGTCCTTTCCCAAACCTATCGTGTGGAAAAAAATACGGCGCTGTTTAAAGTAAACCCAGATCCGTCTCCTGTCAGCTTCTCTACACGCTCCATGACACTACCGGCCCCTGAGTTCATGTTTCTTGCCCCGCCCATTTCCACTGAAGATCACGTGTACAACCAATATAGTTCGTACGCAGAACCGATATAGTTCATACACAACATTCCAATAGTGTGCGTTCGCAAACCAGTATGTTTCATACACAAAACCGATATAGTACACACATAAATCCAGCATGTTACTTTCACAAAGCCGACATAGTACGCACACATAAAACCGGTAGAAGACTGACAAGGACTCAATGTAGTGCATACACAAAACCAATAGCGTTCATATGCGAAACCGATATATTACCCACGTGAAACCAGTATAGTGCATATGAAAAACCAGTGCTATACGTAAGCAAACCAGTAGTATACGAACACAAACCAATATACAGTAGTTGATACGCAAACCGATTGCATACGCACGCAAACCAATGCAATTCCCTCACAAACCGATAGCAAACGCACGTGAACCAGTAATAAAGTTCAATTCAATATAGTTCATATGCAAACCAGTGCTATGCATATACAAACGGATATAGTTCACGCACAAACCGATAATATACGGACACGAACCAATATGGTTCATATGAATGAAACCAGTATTGTTCGCACGCAAACCAATTAAGTATGCACGCAAACCGATAGTAATCATCCATAAACCAATAATGTTCATGCGTAAACCAATACTTTATGTACAAAAATATATGATTTTTGCACATATCAAGTTGCGCCATGAAAACGAGCTTCCAGTGCACCGGTTAGATGTCAACTGAATTGTGCGGCTGCCGTGATGACAAATGATGTGCTGATACGGATGGTGAGAATCCATTTTAAGTTCTGAGTGGTGCAGTGTCTTATATTTTTGTTATTTCTTATATTTTTGTTTGTTCATTTTCTTTGGTAAATCGGGTCTTATAGTGAACATTCTCGTGTCACCTTTGACACGCGTGTCTGGTTCGCCATCAATGCTCTAATAAATTAAGTATATGAATGCATCTTCTATTTTTGAAAATGCTTTCTCAAACGTTATCAATCTCTTTCAACATCATTTTAGAACATCAACGTAAAGGTTCTGGATTATTATAAGGCTTTGATTATATATACTGAACACTATTTAAAATAAGAGCAGATTCCTAGTAATCTGTTTTTAATTTAAAATGTTTTGAAGCAGATATAAATGTTAACCGAACTGCATAACAACAAAATTTAAGACGTTTAAAGTGTTTAAAAGATTACAGAAAGAAAAATTGTCAGAACTTGGCACCCTTTCATAATGTCACAGAATATTAGAATGCACTCACGTGTATAATTTTTCTTTACACTGCAAATTACACTAAATTTTATTTTTAAAAGTCATTGGTACACGGCAAAGGGTGAGAATTGCCTTAGGTAACTAAAATAATAACCAGGGGCAAGGAATTGGTGACAGATCTGCCGCAACGAGATTGCCTTGAGTGATAAATTGATACCAGTAGTTGAGGGGGCTTGACACATTATCAGTTTAAATACACATGAGCTGCCACTAGAAAGGTGTGCTCGTTCTGTGGACGTAAAAAGACAAACTTTTCTTTCACCAGCCTGGAACGCGGAGACACAATTTTGGGCAGTTTTAAAACGCCTTTAGGTCTTCGTATAGGCTTTATAGCACTTTAAGTTAATGCATTCTGCCTCTTACACTTTCACTTAATTTGCAACCGCACCTCGATAGTTCTCGGCTAAGAATTGAGAAACTCGCCTCCTTCTGATTATGTGGTCCCTGTAATCACTTATGTGGAGGGGAAATATGTAAAAAAAAAAGCACGTACAAGTTCTGAGGGCTCATGTATAAACGGAGCGTACGCACAAGAATGTTACATATGCCCGTTTCCATGCACTCGCCGAGATGTATAAAACCTAAACTTGGTTTTACGCTACCCACATTTTCACTGCAGCCTGAGATCATGTGTAGGCACGCTCGGTTTTGTAAACGGGTGGCACCCCGGCATCAAAGCAGTCCTACTGATTCTGTGTGGTGTCCCTTTAATTATTTAGATTGGTAACCATTAACTGCAAATCGTTTACAAATGTAAGGCACTTGATTGTAATCAACCTGTAACATTATAATAGTGCATGAAATTGCCAAACTATTCCAACTACTTTGGCCGCTTTTGCGCTTTTAAACATCGCAAATGGAAAAATTAGAAGAGAGCGTCTATAAGATCATACTCCTTTCTTGTCCCACGGTGATGACTGGTTTCGAAGTTGATTTAGATTTCCGAGAGCTACCTCCTCTTGGAGCTGTATGCTGAACTGGTACCGGCTTTACAACCGCAGACTTTGGAGAATTGTGCTCTTACCAGTTTTTCTGCAAGTTCTGTACACTCTCGGGTTTTTAGCCACAGGAGCTTTTAAATGTTAAATGGCCTACCCATCGGGTATTTCTCGGTCATCCCTGAGTCGCGCCATGCCAGCTGTATAGAATGGTATTATACGCTTGTCATGCAGACATAAGATTTACTTACACTGTGGTTGAACAGGCAAACATCAAGGCGCAATTCGTAGCAACGTACGTTTTTCCAAATGTAATTGGAGTGGTCGACTGCACACACAAAGAATGAATTTGCTTATGTAAATGGAAAGCATTTCCATTCTAATGTGCAAATTATCTGTGATGCAAAATTCATTAATGTTGTGGCGAGTTGGCGAGGATCAACTCATGATTCATTCATTCTGAGAAGTAATAGTGTTGGGAACAAATTTGGGGTGTTTGTGTGTGTGATGGCTGGTTTCTTGGACAGATAAGTACGGAAGCGTATTAGGGACACAGTGAAGAAAAAAAAAGTAAATGTCGAGAATACAGTCCAACATACTGATTTTATTCTCGACATTTCCACTTTAATCTCGAGAATAATTAATGTCGACATGTTGACTTTATTCTTGCCGTTTATGTCGAGATTAAGGTCGAAATTTCCACTTTAAACCTTGTTTTTTCTCTCTCTAGTTTAAAAATTAGGGCCACTGAAAAGTAAAACTAACATGGACATAGTGAAGAACAAAAAACTGTATGTCGAGAATAAAGTCAACATGCCGACTTTATTCTCTACATTTCCACTTTAATCTCAACCCTTATGTCGAGTTAAATTCGACATGTTGACTTTATTCTCGTAGTTTAATTTTGTCATTAAAGTAGAACGTCGTAAACTTCATCTTGAAATCAATGTTTAATTTACTAGAATTTTCTCCGACCCCATCATAAGTAATGTAGCACATTAAATGCGTTGTATTAAGTGTTACCCGAGCCATGTTAATCGGTAAGTGCTTCTTAAACTGACTTCTTCTTGCAATGAGAGGAGGAGCAGGTAGCGATCGCCACATAGAATACATTAATTCCATGATATCCCTGCTCTCTGGACATTTAGAATACAAAGATAAATACCTGATATCATTTTCATGATGAAATGCATTACACCATGTATTAAATATGTGGGGGCACGGTGGTGTGGAGGATACTCTGCTGCATCACAGCAAGGCTGTCGCGGGTGTTCCCTGCCTTGAGTTTGCATGCTTTCTGGTGGGTTTACACGGCGTGCTTCAGTTTCCTTTCAAAGTCATATAGGAGGTGGGGTTTTGTTATGCTAAATTGACCCTGCTAGTGTATGTGTTGCTCGTATTCACCCTGCGATGATCTGGCTCTCTGTTCAGGAATTGTTGCAGCCTCGCGCACGATGTCTATTGGGATGGGCGCAACCCAGAATGGATGGCATAATTAAACACGTATAACGTGTTTTTTTTCAAAGTTCGGAACACTATGTCCTAAGTTTATAGCTAGTTTTACTTTCACAAAAACTTTTATCGTGTGATGATTGGTTATGTGGAGAAAGAAAAAGGAAGGATAGGAACTGGGCATTTGGTACGTCAGATAGAGACAGCACGCATGCAATAAAGAAAGCCTGCTCAGAGGAACATCCATTGAATTCTGTTTTCATGTCTCCGACCACCAGCTCATGAACATTTACACAATATTTCAGTTAAACCAGTTCGATACCCATTCGTATATCCGGCTTTTTGGAGCCTCGTCATCCTCGCCATAAAGGTTCTGTACACCGAACATACACCTGGGGACCCCATACTGCGAGGGAGAAACACTACCTCCACGCCACCGTGCCCCCATGTTTAATACATGCTTTAATGCATTTCATCATGAAAATGATATCAGGTATTTATCTTCGCATTCTAAATATTCAGAGAGCAGGAATATCATAAAGGGAATGTATTCTGTGTGGCGATCGCTGCCTGCGCCTGCTCTTAGTGCAAGAGGAAGTCAGTTTAGCATGTAGCGATTAACAACTGGGTCGGGGAACACTTAACACAAAGTATTTAATGTGCTACATTAGTTATTAAGGGGTTTGAGAAAATCTAGTAAATTAAACATTGATTTTAAAATGGAGTTTACGACATGGCTACAAAGTTATTAATGCCTTGGAGAAGAAAAAAAAACGGTATTTTTTCTTCTTCTCAGTGGTCCTAATAAGCTTCCGTAGATAAGATATTTAATATTACTCCTTTAAACAAAATTGAAAGTTATCTGTATGATGTAACCATATAACACACAGGTGACAATGGTTACTTGCTGAAGATGTGGCTACTCACCCCGCTTACCAACCCACTGACTGAACTAGAGCGCCGTTATAATGACCGCCACTCTCGGGCTTAGGCAGTGGTAGAATGTACTATAGGGCAGCTTAAGGACCATTGGTGCTACATGGATGACTGGTGGAGTGCTGCTCTAGCCACAGAATACTGCATAATGTGGCACATAATCGCCCGTACCTGAAGAGATGCAGTATGATGACCCTGACCCGCCAAACTGAGCAGCTTTACAACTTTGTTTGAATGTAAATAACAGAATGTAATAACATGTAATCAGATGCAGCATTTATTTTTTAACGAATTTAACGAATTTGTGGTCAATATGATAGTGCATCTTTTATATCAATTCCTTTCTCCACATCCCTTGCAGCATTCACTATTGCACTTTGTGACTCCAGAACAGAACACACAACCAGATGGTCGCCCGGCTGTTTCCAAGGCTGGGGTGTGTGTAAAACTCTCCCTCAACCGTAAATGCCGGTTATAAGTGTCTCACCAATAATTGCAGCAGTTTTCTTTCGCGTGAGCCCCAGAAATCAATTACCTCCTCTAGTGAGATTGACACTCAGGTGGTGGGCTGCAATTCGACTATTCATGTCAACTTTGATATCTGACCACTTCTTTATTTTGGGCACTGTGCGACATTCTGAATTTTACTTTGAGTGCCTCCGCCATGATGTGCCACTCCATCAATTTCCTTTTGTTGGTTGTACCACTGCTTAAGCCATCGTTTTTTCCTTGGCTCCACTTTACAAAACAGGAATTCCATTTTGCAATCGCTAAAATACTTTTTACACAAGCTTTTGCCATTTTCTTTTAACAAAACACTGAACTGAAGGGACTGTTTATGATTTACAGTGGGGCAAAAAAGTGTTTAGTCAGCCACCAATTGTGCAAGTTCTCCCACTTAAAAAGATGAGAGGCCTGTAATTTTCATCATAGGTATACCTCAACTATGAGAGACAAAATGAGAAAAAAAAAATCCAGAAAATCACATTGTCTGATTTTTGAAGAATTTATTTGCAACTTATGGTGAAAAAAAAGTATTTGGTCAATAACAAAAGTTCATCTCAATACTTTGTTATATACCCTTTGTTGGCAATGACAGAGGTCAAACGTTTTCTTTAAGTCTTCACAAGGTTTTCACACACTGTTGCTGGTATTTTGGCCCATTCCTCCATGCAGATCTCCTCTAGAGCAGTGATGTTTTGGGGCTGTCGCTGAGCAACACGGACTTTCAACTCCCTCCAAAGATTTTCTATGGGGTTAAGATCTGGAGACTGGCTAAGCCACTCCAGGACATTGAAATGCTTCTTACGAAGCCACTCCTTCGTTACCCGGGCGGTGTGTTTGGGATCATTGTCATGCTGAACGACCCAGCCACGTTTCATCTTCAATGCCCTTGCTGATGGAAGGAGGTTTTCACTCAAAATCTGATGATACATGGCCCCATTCATTCTTTCCTTTACATGGATCAGTTGTCCTGGTCCCTTTGCAGAAAAAAAGCCCCAAAGCATGATGTTTCCTCCCCCATGCTTTACAGTAGGTATGGTGTTCTTTGGATGCAACTCAGCATTCTTTCTCCTCCAAACACGACGAGTAGAGTTTTTTTCATCTGACCATATAACATTCTCCCAATCCTCTTCTGGATAATCCAAATGCACTCTAGCAAACTTCAGATGGGCCTGCACATGTACTGGCTTAAGCAGGGGGACACGTCTGGCACTGCAGGATTTGAGTCCCCGGTGGAGTAGTGTGTTACTGATGGTAGCCTTTGTTACTTTGGTTCCAGCTCTCTGCAGGTCATTCACTAGGTCCCCCCGCATGGTTCTGGGATTTTTGCTCACCGTTCTTGTGATCATTTTGACCCCACGGGGTGAGATCTTGCGTGGAGCCCCAGATCGAGGGAGATTATCAGTGGTCTTGTATGTCTTCCATTTTCTAATAATTGCTCCCACAGTTGATTTCTTCACACCAAGCTGCTTACCTATTGCAGATTCAGTCTTCCCAGCCTGGTGCAGGTCTACAATTTTGTTTCTGGTGTCCTTTGACAGCTCTTTGGTTTTGGCCATAGTGGAGTTTGGAGTGGGACTGTTTGAGGTTGTGGACAGGTGTCTTTAATACAGGTAACGAGTGGAGGACAGAGGAGCCTCTTACAGAAGAAGTTACACATCTGTGAGAGCCAGAAATCTTGCTTGTTTTTAGGTGACCAAATACTAATTTTCCACCATAATTTGCAAATAAATTCTTTAAAAATCAGACAATGTGATTTTCTGGATTTTTTTTCTCATTTTGTCTCTCATAGTTGAGGTATACCTATGATGAAAATTACAGGCCTCTCTCATCTTTTTAAGTGGGAGAACTTTCACAATTGGTGGCTGACTAAAAACTTTTTTGCCCCACTGTATATATTCAAATTGGTGAAATTCTGTAGGAGAAGTTGAGGTGGCTCGTGAATGTGCATTTAAAATTCACATTAATTGGAATTTATAAAGGGAAAATGTGTAGAGTTTTGCTTGCGCACATTTTTATGCATCTGATTTTTTTTGTACTTATGCACATTTCTAGTTTTGCCCATACGCCATGTTTTAATGTGAATTCTACGCAAAGTGTGCACATGAGGCCACTGGCAAGGAGAATGATGAAGGCAGATTCAGCATAGAGTAGCAGTAACTATTAAGGGTTTGCACTTCAAACCTTACAGTTGTTGATTTTAAATCCAGCAACTGGCCCAGTGCAACAAGGAGTAAATCAGTTAACCTGCCTGCTTGCCATGGGTTTTTGTTTGGGATCAGAGTTCAGAATGTAACCAATCAGGAATGTTGAGTTGCCATTTACAAAGACTGCAGCCAAATAATATGGTCACCACTAAAATTGTTAAAAGCTGATCCCACTTTGGAATTTTTAATCCCAACAGTACTTTTTACTTATCTTTTTAAGCTTTGTGAATTCAGTTCTTGTGCAAGTAAGTATAAAATCTTGTTCAGTTCTCAGCAGTATGAAGCCCACATTCCACATTTTTATTTGTTTGCTTTTCTTGTCTTTCTTTTCTTGTTTTCTTTTCTCACCTTAAATGAATTTGATAGCTTCTGCAGAAGGTCGTTCTGTTTTAGAGCTGGTGCTGCCAAACTCTGATTCTTGACACAACAGTGGCTACAGGTTTTTGCAGCCATTTTGTTCAATAGTATCAATTACTTCTGCAGATGAAACCTACTTTTGTCCCTCCAATATCTGATTTTGACACCTTAGCTTAGAGCATCTGCATTCAGATTTTTTTTTAATTTTAATTTTGCAGATGTATTTATATTCCCTTGTTTTAAGCCAATGTCACATTACATGACTAGTCAGAGGGGATGTAAAGGTTGATCTTGTCAGCTGGGATGGCCAATTGCACAACAGTGTAACAGCTTTCAACTGCACATTTCCAAAGTATTGCAAGATCAACACATTTTTCTTTACTGTCAGTTCGTGCTGACTGACTGAGTTGGTCACTGGGGAAAGGCATTCCTGGTACAGCAAGTTCAGATACAATCTCAGCCTCTGAAATCCCCTCTATCCCCACCTCTCCCTTCTGTCATGAAAAATAAAAAAATAAGAAATATTCTCTATTGTAAGTCACAGATTTTTCTTTTACTTTCATAATACATAGCACCACACATAATTGTGCTATATTTTTTAAATAAATGAATATGTAAAGCATTGTTTCTCTTTTGTTTTGTTGGGGCAACACACCAGCAGTCAAATTAGACATTTTCAGAATTTTTGACACACCAAGCCCAAAAGGTTTGCCATCACTGTATTACAGCAAAGAAAAGAAAAACTTTGGAAATGTGAGACTCTGCTGGAAAGTTGTCATACAGTCATGTAATGACATTCCCAAGTGACAAGATCAGCAAATGCATCATCAAGTTTTTCATCCCTTCCTAGCAGTAATACAAAATCATCTTAAAACAAACCAATCCATCCTCAAAGCCTCTGGATTCTAAATAAAAATGAAAAGAAGAAGTTTCAAAAATTGAAGACAGATGCTCTAGGCAGGGGTGTCGAACTCCGATCTTGGAGGGACAAAAGTATATATTCCATTTGCAGAAGTAATTGGTTACTGATTAATTAAATTGCTGGAACAAACACCTGTAGCCACTGTGGCCTCCATAATTTAAGTCTGGCACCTGCTGCTCTGAAACAGCATCACTTTGTTACATTTCAGCCCTACCTCCGGTGAATTTAATTTTAAGTAGCTTCTTCAGCAGACTGATGTGCCTTTATTTCCTTAGCAGAACAATAAGTTAAATAAAAGAGTGGAATTCAGATATAACCAGATGAGGCATGTCCTTCTGAAACATGAAGAAGGTTTCCACATGCACAAGAACTAAAAGATACACAAAAGTTAAAGACTGAAGCAAAAACTATAGCTGGGACTGAAATTCTAAAGCTGGAACAAGTTCTTAGCTTTTATGTTCAGCCAACATAATTTTAAAACTGACACACATCCACCCAAATTGTTTTATAAGTACAGGTCAGATTAGTGCTTACCTGTGTCAGTAGTACTATTAGGTCAGGTCATGTCAGGTTGGGGAGTATGCACTGATACTTCTTGTTGCTGCACCCACCACATGAAGAAACAGCTCGGGATCCTGGTTGGCAACCCTCCAGGCAGATATGCGGTCCAGTCCCATCCTCCTGGAAATGGCCATCTATCTGCCACAGCCAGGTGTTACATGGGCATCCCCTTGGTCTAGTCCAGCTGCTCAGGTCCTCAACAATAAGGAACCTGTGAGTTGGATCACCTTTAGGGAATTGTGCCACATGGCCATTGTGCAGGAACTCACAATGCAGGTACGAGGTATGACAATTAATTCCCGGAATCAACCTTTAAAAAATATTCATGTGGAACTATACACTAGCGGCTACTGTCAACTTCAAAATACTTGCGTTGTGCATCTATACACTGACTTAAAATGGCATTCCCATTTCTGGAAGCAGGCCTGGGATTCATGCATTTTTCGGAATACTGTTCAGCAGCTGTCTCACATTCTGTTGGATATCAGTTATACTGTATTAGAAAATCTTCATCCTTTCAGCGCAGCTTTTCATTTTGGAAATAGCCAGAAATCACAGGGAGCTAAGTTAGGTGAATAGGTAGAATGATCTAATTGGGTAATTGCTTTTTTGGCCATGCAAAAAATCTCTCACAGTGCGTGCAGTGTGCCTTGACACATCGTCATGATAAATGATCCACTTACTAGCCCTCAATTCATGTCTTTTTCTTCTAACAGAATCTTGTAATTTCTTCAATACCTGTAAATAGCATTGTTGATAGATTGTTTGTTCCTGTTCAATAAATTCTTGGTGGACTATTTCCACACCAGCATGGTCTTAAACTGTGAGCACAACATGCGTGTTTTTAAAGGATAAAGTAAACCTGAGGATTTCTATTGCATGCTCCATCACATCTTCTCGCCCATCCTTGAACCTCTTATGTCACTCAAACACACTTTTGTCTTTTTCATAGCATCTTCACCATAAGCCACTTGCAACAGTTGTAATGTTTCAGTAACACATTTGCCAATTTTCACACAAATTTTAATATTACTATGATGCTGTAAATTTCAATCACCCATTTTTATGCCAAAGTGTACATGCAGATATCTATTACCTTCCCATTAGCTAACTAATAGCTGGCTCTTTCAGCTTGCAATTTACGTACGTATTAGTTCAAACATGTTCAAACACGAATACTCATGTGATTTTGATACAATTACGTCACGGGAGACACTACGCGGCCAATCTGGGAATTGCATAATGTGCCTCATTTGAGACCTCCATGAGCAACTGCTCATTTGCCACAAAGTCAAACTAGCAGTACCCAAGGATTCTTCTAAGAAACACAGTACCAAAGGTGTCCAGTCTTCATCTTAGATCACTGGAGAGAATCCATGTTCTGCTACCATGTAGCAAAACAAGAAGCAGCAGGACTCTAAAGACTTGGACCTATGTCCTTTTGCAAAGATATTGGGATCACCACAAACCCCTTTCCAATGACCTTGAACCCTGTACTCTGCTAATCCATCTACTGACTTCATAGGAAGAGTTACCAGATACATAAATATCACTGCTGAGGTAAGTAAACCTCTCGATAAGGTCAGCACTCTCTCCACAGACAGACATACTACTGATGGCTGTAGTCGATGGTAAGCTTAGGAGTAAAACCAGACTGCTCCGGTCACTGGTAGGTGAGCAAGTGATCACGGATCCTACTGAGGATGACCCTAACAAGGACCTTACCTAGCACCGAGAGCAGTGTCATCCCCTGTAGTTGTTGCAATCAGGGCGATCACCCTTCCCTTTCCAAACAGGGATGACAAGTCCTGTTTTCCAGTCTTTTGGGATGATAACCGTCTACCAAATGGAAGTAAAGATTGCTTGCAACGCAAGGAGAACAGCCTTACAGTATCACCAGCCTGGAGAAGTTCACCCTGGATATTTCAGACCACTGCAGCCTTCCTTACCTTCTGCTGGTTAACCACCTGTGCATTCTCAATGGAACTGAGTGAGTGAGTGATTGAGATGAGACTCTGTGACTTGTGCACATCTCCTGTCCATCACATTTGATACTGGAGTTAAACACAACTTTATTCTCAAATACAACTAATTACATTTTAAGAGATAAAATATTTGAAATTCATTCCATAGGAACACAAAAATATTATCCCATTATTAACCTAATACAGTTTGAATCCTGTAATTTCAATTGGATCTGCTTATTTATTTTAAACTATTTTTAATGCTAGTACTGAGTTATGTGAAATCAGGACTTGTGATTGTAACATTAGATGTAAGGCAAGATTCAGCCTTGAATGGAACAAAACTCTATAGCAAGCCACAAAACTCATATCCAGCCACCATCCTTACTATGTCCATGTAAAAATGGACATCAACCTAAATCACTGCTAGGTCTTTGCACTATGGGAGGAAATCAGAATACCTGGAGAAATTAATGCAGAAGAGAACATATAAATCCACATCATAAAGGAAAAAAAAAAGTAACCAGCTATCAAAACCAACAAACCATAACACCACCTCACATCTGGCCACACATTTATTATTGTCTTGCTAATAGAGCACAAGATTGATGATCTGCTGTGGCAACCCCTAATGGGAGCAGCTGAAAGAAGAAGAAGAAGAAGAATAAAGCACAAGATTAATTTTTGCAGAATCTCATATAAAACGCTAATGTTTTCGGTAGCCTTCAAAATGAATCACTGATTTACAACTGGTGGAACATTGCATGGGGAAGAGGATGGTTAGAATCTTGAAAATGAACCCAAATGGTGTAGGAGAACTGTGTGCTGCTAACTGGTATGTGGTGTTGATAACCTGAGCAGTGTGGTCTTTGACTTTATCCTGGGTAGGTCTTCTCTAAGAAAGGAATATAAAGCGTTAAATATTTAACTATTCGTCAATAAAACATTCAGAATATATATTACTGGTCTTAATTATTGTACATTACACTAGTCACTAATACAGTGAATTATTTTAAGATAAAATAAGACACATAGGGAAAAAAATACCTGCCCAGCAAACCTGCTGCTTCTGTGATAGACTTTGGTACAGTTGATACATCCATCCATCCATCCATCCATCCATTGTCTCCCGCTTATCCGAGGTCGGGTCGCAGGGGCAGCAGCTTGAGCAGAGATGCCCAGACTTCCCTCTCCCCGGCCACTTCTTCTAGCTCTTCCGGGAGAATCCCAAGGCGTTCCCAGGCCAGTTGAGAGACATAGTCCCTCCAACGTGTCCTGGGTCTTCCCTGGGGCCTCCTCCCGGTTGGACGTGCCCGGAACACCTCACCAGGGAGGCGTCCAGGAGGCATCCTGATCAGATGCCCAAGCCACCTCATCTGACTCCTCTCGATGCGGAGGAGCAGCGGCTCTACTCTGAGCCCCTCCCGGATGACTGAGCTTCTCACCCTATCTTTAAGGGAAAGCTCAGACACCCTGCGGAGGAAACTCATTTCAGCCGCTTGTATTCGCGATCTCGTTCTTTCGGTCACTACCCATAGTTCATGACCATAGGTGAGGGTAGGAACATAGATCGACTGGTAAATTGAGAGCTTCGCCTTGCGGCTCAGCTCCTTTTTCACCACGACAGACCGATGCAGCGCCCGCATTACTGCGGATGCCGCACCGATCCGCCTGTCGATCTCACGCTCCATTCTTCCCTCACTCGTGAACAAGATCCCGAGATACTTGAACTCCTCCACTTGAGGCAGGATCTCGCTACCAACCCTGAGAGGGCACTCCACCCTTTTCCGGCTGAGGACCATGGTCTCGGATTTGGAGGTGCTGATTCTCATCCCAGCCGCTTCACACTCGGCTGCGAACCGATCCAGAGAGAGCTGAAGATCACGGCCTGATGAAGCAAACAGGACAACATCATCTGCAAAAAGCAGTGACCCAATCCTGAGCCCACCAAACCGGACCCCCTCAACGCCCTGGCTGCGCCTAGAAATTCTGTCCATAAAAGTTATGAACAGAATCGGTGACAAAGGGCAGCCCTGGCGGAGTCCAACTCTCACTGGAAACGGGTTCGACTTACTGCCGGCAATGCGGACCAAGCTCTGGCACCGATCATACAGCCCTTATCAGGGGGGCCAGTACCCCATACTCTCGGAGTACCCCCCACAGGATTCCCCGAGGGACACGGTCGAATGCCTTTTCCAAGTCCACAAAACACATGTAGACTGGTTGGGCAAACTCCCATGCACCCTCCAGGACCCTGCTAAGGGTATAGAGCTGGTCCACTGTTCCGCGACCAGGATGAAAACCACACTGTTCCTCCTGAATCCGAGGCTCGACTATCCGACGGACCCTCCTCTCCAGGACCCCTGAATAGACTTTTCCAGGGAGGCTGAGGAGTGTGATCCCTCTGTAGTTGGAACACACCCTCCGATCCCCCTTCTTAAAGAGGGGGACCACCACCCCGGTCTGCCAATCCAGAGGCCCTGTCCCTGATGTCCATGCGATGTTGCAGAGGCGTGTCAACCAAGACAGTCCTACAACATCCAGAGCCTTGAGGAACTCCGGGCGTATCTCATCCACCCCCGGGGCCCTGCCACCAAGGAGTTTTTTGACCACCTCGGTGACCTCAGTCCCAGAGATGGGGGAGCCCACCTCTGAGTCCCCAGGCTCTGCTTCCTCATTGGAAGGCATGTTAATGGGATTGAGGAGGTCTTCGAAGTACTCCCCCCACCGACCCACAACGTCCCGAGTCGAGGTCAGCAGCGCACCATCCCCACCATATACAGTGTTGACACTGCACTGCTTCCCCTTCCTGAGACGCCGGATGGCGGACCAGAATCTCCTCGAAGCCGTCTGAAAGTCGTTCTCCATGGCCTCCCCAAACTCCTCCCACGCCCGAGTTTTTGCCTCAGCAACCACCAAAGCCGCATTCCGCTTGGCCTGCCGGTACCTATCAGCTGCCTCCAGGATCCCACAGGACAAAAGGGTCCTGTAGGACTCCTTCTTCAGCTTGACGGCATCCTTCACCACCGGTGTCCACCAACGGGTTCGGGGATTGCCGCCACGACAGGCACCGACCACCTTACGGCCACAGCTCCGGTCAGCCGCCTCAACAATAGAGGCACGGAACATGGCCCATTCGGACTCAATGTCCCCCACCTCCCTCGGGACATGGTCGAAGTTCTGCCGGAGGTGGGAGTTGAAGCTACTTCTGACAGGGGGCTCTGCCAGACGTTCCCAGCAGACCCTCACAACACGTTTGCGCCTACCACGCCTGACCGGCATCCTCCCCCACCATCGAAGCCAACTCACCACCAGGTGGTGATCAGTTGACAGCTCCGCCCCTCTCTTCACCCGAGTGTCCAAGACATGTGGCCGCAAGTCCGACGACACAACCACAAAGTCGATCATCAAACTGAGGCCTAGGGTGTCCTGGTGCCAAGTGCACATATAAACACCCCTATGCTTGAACATGGTGTTCGTTATGGACAATCCGTGACGAGCACAGAAGTCCAATAACAAAACACCACTCGGGTTCAGATCAGGGGGGCCATTCCTCCCAATCACGCCCTTCCAGGTCTCACTGTCATTGCCCACGTGAGCATTGAAGTTTCCCAGCAGAACGAGGGAGTCCCCAGAAGGTATTCCCTCTAGCACCCCCTCCAGGGACTCCAAAAAGGGTGGGTACTCCGAACTGCTGTTCGGTGCATACGCACAAACAACAGTTAGGACCCGTCCCCCCACCCGAAGGCGAAGGGAGGCTACCCTCTCGTCCACCGGGGTAAACCCCAATGTACAGGCTCCAAGTCGGGGGGCAATAAGTATACCCACACCCGCTCAGCGCCTCTCACCGGGGGCAACTCCAGAGTGGTACAGAGTCCAGCCCCTCTCAAGGAGATTGGTTCCAGAGTCCAAGCTGTGCGTTGAGGTGAATCCGACTATATCTAGCCGGAACCTCTCAACTTCGCGCACTAGCTCAGGCTCCTTCCCCTTCAGAGAGGTGACATTCCACGTCCCAAGAGCCAGCTTCTGTAGCCGAGGATCGGACCGCCAAGGTCCCCGCCTTCGGCCACCACCCAACTCACACTGCACCCGATCTCCTTTGCCCCTCCCATAGGTGGTGAGCCCATGGGAAGGGGGACCCACGTTGCCTCTTCGGGCTGTGCCCGGCCGAGCCCCATGGGTGCAGGCCCGGCCACCAGGCGCTCGCCATCGAGCCCCACCTCCAGGCCTGGCTCCAGAGTGGGGCCCCGGTGACCTGCGTCCGGGCAAGGGAAAACGGCGTCCAAAGTTTTCATTCATCATAGAAGGTTTGAACCGCTCTTTGTCTCATCCCTCACCTAGGACCAGTTTGCCTTGGGTGGCCCTACCAGGGGCATAAAGCCCCGGACAACAGAGCTCCTAGGATCATTGGGACACGCAAACCCCTCCACCACGATAAGGTGGCGGTTAAAGGAGGGGATACAGTTGATACATGCCTTACTTAATTGTAAGCTATACTATTAGAATAGCAATGAGGAAAATAGCTTAAGAATCAGAGGAGAAGTTTTAGGACATGGTGCTCTTAGAAAGAGGAGAATCAACAAATGAATGGTGGCTTTGTGAACCAATGCCTTCCAGCATTTTAAAGAAAATACATTGGAGGTACTCTACGAAGTGAAATTATGGACCAAGGTATGTTTAACTAAAGACCATAAAACTTACAACAAACCTTTCCCTCAGATTTTTTTGAAAGGGAAGCAAATTTGCATCCATTATCAGACTCCACTTAATTTTATTGTTGTGATTAAATGACAGCTACTCAGTCTACCCAAGTCAATGTTGATTACATAAATGTTGGGCTAGACGAAATAAATGGTGAAGTAACTGGAAATCATTTAACTGACCACTTTATCTAAGGCGACTATTTGCATTTCATTTGGTTTCCCTCTATTGGAGCACAGGCAGGTGAAGCAGCATTGCAATGCGTCAGTAGGTAGATTTAGACATAAAACCATTACTACGCAAAATTTGCCTATATTATTTTCTCTAACCGCTACTTGCAAGTGCTTTTTACACATTTCTGGTCCCTCCGTAACTAATAATTAAAGCGACCACAATATCATAACGGGACGCGTTTCTCAGTTCTTAGCCGAGACTTGGGGCGGATTCAAATTAAATCAAACCATAATGCAAGATCTAGGCAGGGTGCATTATCTTAAAAGACGAAAAAAAATTCGAAAGCCTATACATTTAAAAGTGTCTTAAACCTGCCCAAAAATGCGGAACTTTTTTCCAGGCTGGTGAAAGCGAAGTTCGTCATTTCACGGTCACGGAAGCGAGTAGCTGCGGCCCAGTGTATTTACAGTGACAAAGCGCTAAGCCCTGTTTTCTTGACGCGTTATTCATTTTGGAGTCAAGACAATCTCGATCCGGTACAAATTCTTTGCCCGTGGCTATTATTTTTGTTATCAACGGCAATATTATGATTTTTTAAAATACATTTTGCATATAATTTTCAGCGCCGAATACATATTATATTATATTATATTATATTATATTATATTATATTATATTATATTATACAAGAGACGTTCAAAACGTTTCCGCACTATTCTATTTCGTTTGAAACGATGAAGGCGAGTGGGGTAGTAATTGGGAATTAAAAAGTTAGTACGACGCTAGGAAAATTGCATCGCAAACGAAGATGACTATGTAGAAAAGTGATGTCATTTGTTTTTGAAATACTGAATAAATAGAGTGCGGAACTGTTTGAACGTCCCTAATTCGAATGTATAAAAAATCTTGGAAGGCAAGAAAAAAAAACGGCAATCGAATGTTAAAGAGCGGTTTACCTCACACTAACTTCGGCATCGTTTTACTTAAGATTTGCTGTGCTGCAATATTGTAGGATACAGATTCTTTTGCTCGTAACATTTTAGAATCAGCCTATACGTACTTCTAAATTGTCAACCTGTATTGTTATTTCTCATTAGTTAAACTGCTAGCATCCTCCTTGTTAAATATATCAATTTTAAAGACCACTAGTTTTCATTTAGCAACTGAGCTATCTATATGCTTCTTTTCCTTTATACTGTATGTATGTTCGGTGTCTATTTAAGTAGTAGTTTCGTAAATAAACCCTAAAATTAATTTTATTGATTTTTATAAGTTACTTTGAAAAATGCTATATGCTAAATAAATGATTATAATACACAGAAAAATACACACATCACCACAACGCAACTGTTTCATTGTAAAACACGTAAAGGATCACAGTACTTCAGTTTATTTACTGTAAAAAAAGTGACACAGTGTTATGGTCATCTGGCATCTAGGAAAAAATGACTATATTTCATTTGTTTGAGCAATCACGGACAAACGTGTTTATTTTTCTTATGAATATTTAGAAATTGTCTGTGTGTCTTATTTCTCTTTGTTTTCGTTCCTTTTTGTGAGAGAGTCAATCACGTTCACTAAAGCCATTGAGTTCACCTGCAGTCTCTTAAGCAATAATGAGCAGCTTGTAAGCACTTCATGATTTATAACGAAAAAGTAAAAGTATTAGTTATAAAACATTTTAAAAAGTAGATACAGTGCAGACATGTATTCTAGCACCAAATGCTTTTACCCTATGTTAAATACAGTATACTTATTTTAATATAAAGATTCTAATCTTAATCTGACAGGCCTGGTAAAACCAAAATGCATGTCTATCTTTTAGATATCAAAGTGGCACTGAATTTGCATTCCCGCTATTCGGCAGGTGCAGGGATTTCAGTCACAAGCACCAATCCCAAGGAATGAAAATCTACTGAAATACTGGAATAACAACTAGAGTTTCCTATCATTGCCAAAGTAGCACACAAGTTCCTGTCAGGAAAGGGGACAGCGAGAGATTATTCAATGCGGCTTTTAATGTGATCAACCTCATCATGCTAAAAAAAATAGAATTGAATGATAAACCCCCAGAAGAAAGTTATTGATGTTATTTATTTCTTTAATGATGGACTTTTTCCATTTAAAAGTTGTGGTTAGATTTATTTCAGCAAAAAGAAAGAAAAAATATTATGCAGCATTTAATAATGCTATACGGAATCAAGGACGGCGGCACGGTGGCGCAGTGGTAGTGCTTGTAAATAATCTGCAAAAGTATTCTTAAATTGTATTGATTATTCCATCTTCATTGTTTTATTTTACCCTTTTTCAATTTCATTTTTTCAATTATTGTTGAATTTGTTGAATTTTTCCAACAAAAAGAAATAGAAAAGTGTTATTTAAAGCAACAGCCTGCAAAACTATTTTCCCATATAACAAACAGGTAGCCAGCCAAATGTGACAAATGTAATTTATTTTTAAAGTGATAAATTATTTATGCAAAATTGGTATACAAATAAATGTTACATTTCTTTGTAATTCTCATTAGGTCAGATCAAATCTCATTTTTCTCTGTATTTTTTCAATGTGTATATCAGTATTGGAATCAGCAGATAAGAAAATAGACATTATTGAATATTGGTATTGGCCCAGAATTCTCATATTGGTGCACCCCTATAGAATTCATTGATCTATCTATCCACTAAACCCCACCCACTTATCCAGGGCAGGAGCAGCCTATCCTAGCATGCAACAGGTTCAGGCAAGAAGAGGGCCTTAAAATTGAGAAAAACTGCCCTTTATTTGAGAGTTATTTGAGTAACATAATAAATCTGTTTCTGGGGGAGCAGGCCCCTTCCTTGACCACTCTTCAAACTCTACCAAATGTCAGTAATTATTCAAGTTCACATTCACCCAATTTTCTGTGTTCTCCTATCTTTTGAAAGTAAAGATGTCAGTTAGGAACATGGCCAGTGATTAGATCATGAATATCCAAAAAAGGTGTTTTTAAAGCCATACATATTTATTGGTAGAAGTAATGAGGAGTGGTTAAAACTGCATACATGAGGAAAGTTTTAAGTTCGTTTGAGATTTTGGCTTTTTACCCTTCTAACATAAACACAATTTTCATATAGAATCAATCTGTTATACATGTGGCCCCTGGGGTTAGGTTTATAAAACTTGCCTGCGCACAAAATGAGAATCAAAATATATGCACACTGGTTTTCACACAAAATTCTGAATTTGTAAAAGAAAACTTGATGGAGAATTACTGTATTCTGAGAAACTGAGCAATGACGACACCCTTGATCAAGTGGAGAAATGCAGCTATACCAGACAAATGATGACTCATGTGTATAATAATTCATATCATTGAGCTATTGTTATAATATTTATTGGCGTGACAATCAAATTACACCTCAATAGTGATGAATATAATATGAAGACTAGTTTTAGTTCCCTTTTAAGAGGACCAATGCTGTGTATTTGCACTAAAAAATCATTTTGGTATTTTTTGACAGTTTAAATTGGCTGCCTGTTGTCACTTTGGAGGAACTGCCCAAAAAGTCAGGAATACCTCAGCCAAACTTCACTCTATAAAGCCTACTGTGCTGGAAGCCATTAACTGACCAATGAGATGCTACAGTAAGTTTTCTTGTGTTGTGGGTGTACATACATAAAGAATAACCTGTTTTTTGCCATGTGGATGTACAGATGTTGCACTTCTAAAAGTGTTCAGGGGTTCACATCAATGTCTGGTTGGACTGGTCTCATAACACAGAGGAACTATATAAAAAAGAAAGAGCAGACTCTATTTTCTTAGGAGATTATGTTCCTTTAACGTGGGAAATGACATCCTTCACACCATCTACAACTCTGTGATGGCAATGCAGTTTTCTGTGCTGTAGGATGCTATGCATGTAGCAAAAATTCAAAAGAGGCCCACCGAATAAACAAACTAATTGAAAGGGTAGGCTCATTTGTGGGGCGCACTCTGGACCCCCTGGAGGAAGTAGCAAAGGAGAGAATTGAAATAAAACTGTGTGCCATTTTGAATAATGCTGCACATCCCCTCTCTGACACATTAACACTGAAGACTTTCAGCCAGCAAATCATTCAGTTGAAGCATGTCAAGAAATGCTACCGGGGCTCCTTTATACCAACAGGAATACGTCTGCTTAATGTCTCACTAGGACTGTAACTGCCAAGTCAGAAGTTTCCATTAATGTTCTTCCTTTGTAGTTTTTCTGGTGTGTGTTCAGACCATAGTGTATGTGTGTTTATACATTTATAGAGTCTTTTGGTCTGTGAGGACTTTCTTTAAGGATTGTGACCTGAGAAATATATTTTGAATTAGCCTGTTGCATGTAAATGGATTTTCTGGATACTGGGTGGCATAATCAACAAACACTTAAAGGTACTTAGTGGAAAGTCTGAGTGACCCTATTATATCCACCCCCAATCCACAGAAAGGAATGTCAATGATGGGGATAGGCACAAAGGTAGCTTGCTGTCCATAGGGAATCTGTCATAACTGACAATCAAGGTAAGAAGTGTGAAACTGCTGTAACTCCTCATCAATTCCAAGCCAATATAATCAGTTTTTAATTTGTTTAAATATTTTATCTGAACACAAATCTATCCCTAAAATGTGGGCATGCACCAAGTCACAAACCTCTTGCTGGTACAGTCAAGGGATTGGAAGTTGGTGACACATCTCCCCCTAGTGTTCAGCCACAGGTATGACAGATCATTTTCATCTCAAAATGGTGGTGTGGAATCAGGAAGCAGGCAGTAGTCTATACTGAAGTTACAAAGTTTGCAGCGGATCGGGTGCAGTTTCCATATGTTGTACAGCCTTCTCTCAAGGCTCAGATACAACATCAGATCACATCACCACATCATCTCCTGTGAATGTCGGCTTTACTGCACAGAAGAGCTCTTGGGATGAGGTAATTCCATGTACTGCCAGGCTCCGCTTTTGTTTAAGCTGCAGGATAATTTTGTTGCATTTACTTTGGGACCAGTTTTGTCTGAGTATTATGGCGTACTGAGGAGCAGGCACACCCATCACTCTCATAACCTGAGTGCAAACCTGGAATGAGAGTGTAATTGGTGGTTTGATACCAGTGTACCTTGCTGTCAATATATAAGAGCGATCTTTTCCCATCAAAATGACGCAAGAAAATGTACCAGCGTGCTACAATAGTGGTGTTGCTGCTGGAATCTCTTCAGGATAGACGTTTATGCCTGTTTACTATTGCTCTGCCTGTGAAATAAAGAATGAAAGGGCTAAGCACAGATGCAAGAGAGTATCTGCAGTCCTGGGTCTACCGACAGTCCAATGGTTCATCCAGATGGAGACAGCTGGACACAATGTGATTGGTCTCCCTACATTTGTATCAACATGTGGAAAGTAATGATTGATCCTTCCTCCACTCTGTCTGTTTCTGATTTTTGAAGCTGGGATGATTGGGACTGTCTTTTTTCTTTGGGCCACTCTGTTTTGAAATTATTTATCTTAATTATCAGAAGGCTTTTAGTAAGGTGCAACATGAATGGAATGGTCAGAGATCAAACTTGAACAAGCAGGAAATCAAAAGGGTGTGTGTAGGTGGGAACAAAATTGGCTGTAACACAATAAGCAAAGGATTTTGTTCATTGATAAAAATGCATAGTCAGTTAAGTGGGAAAAATACACACGTTGGAGGATAACATTAGGAAACTAATAGCAAATAGGTAAACAAAACATTTGATTGATCTGGTTTGTTTAGACAATTTGTCAATTTCTTATTCAGCTTCAGTATTCTCAGGCCCTATTGTAGTCAATTCATGGTCAAAATCACCTGTACTAATTTGGAAACAGGGTAAGGGGGACTAAGAAATCAAAATTCAGTCTCTTGGCACCATTGTCACTAATTTGAACCTAACACTGGTACTCAGCAGCATGTCTGTCAGGGCTGAGAACAATAAAGTGCTCATAACTTGTATTTTCATAGTGTGCAGTGCTAGAATTGCAAATTATGTCAATATAGCAGTTAAATTAAAATAAGTCCTGGGACAAAGGTATCTGTCATTGAGGCTAAATTGGACTTCTAACTATGAAATATCCACCTTGTTGCTACATAATATGAAGAAGAAGAAGAAAGAGAAGCAGAGGGGGGAGACGTGTCCGGAGGCAGGAGGAGAGGAGGAAGGTAAGGAGAGTGGAACTGAGGGTAGGAACTTTAAATGTTGGCAGTATGACTGGTAAGGGGAGACAGTTTGCAGATATGTTGGAGAGAAGGAAGATTGATATATTGTGTGTGCAAGAGACTAAATGGAAGGGGAGTAAGGCCAGGTGGATCGGAGGTGGATTCAAATTATTCTATCATGTTGTGGATGGGAGGGGAAATGGGGTAGGGGTTATTCTGAAGGAACAGTATGTCAAGAGAGTTTTGGAAGTGAAAAGAGTGTCAAACAGAGTAATGATTATGAAGCTGGAAATTGGAGGTGTGATGATGAATGTTGTTAGTGCATATGCCCCGCAAGTTGGGTGTGCGATTGAGGAGAAAGAAGACTTTTGGAGTGAGTTGGATGAAGTGATGAATAGTGGACCCAAGGGACAGAAAGAGGGGATTTCAATGGACATGTTGGTGAAGGGAACAGAGGAGATGAGGAGGTGATGGGTAGGTATGGTGTCAAGGAGAGGAATGAAGAAGATCAGATGATAGTGGATTTTTCCAAAAGGATGGACATGGCTGTGGTGAATACGTATTTTAAGAAGAACATAAGGTGATATACAAGAGTGGAGGAAGATGCACACAGGTAGATTACATCCTGTGCAGAAGAGTCAATCTGAGGGGGATTGAAGACTGCAAAGTGGTGGCAGGGGAAAGTGTAGTTAAGCAGCATAGGATGGTGGTCTGTAGGATGATGTTGGAGATCAAGAAGAGGAAGAGAGTGAGGGCAGAGCCAAGGATCAAATGGTGGATGTTGAAAAAGGAAGGCTGCAAGGTTGAGTTTAGGGAGGAGGCGAGACAGGCATTTGGTGGCAATGAAGAGTTACCAGACAGTTGAGAAACTACAGCAGATGTAGTAAGGGTGACAGCAAGAAGGGTGCTTGGCATGACATCTGGACAGAAAAAGGAGGAAAAGGAAACCTGGTGGTGGAATGGGGAAGTACAGGACAGTATACAGAGGGAGAGGATGGCAAAGAAGAAGTGGGATAGTCAGAGAGATGCAGAAAGTAGACAAGAGTAGAAGGAGATAAGGCACAAGGTGAAGAAAGAGGTGGTGAAGGCTAAAGAAAAGGCGTATGATGAGTTGTATGAGAGGTTGGACACTAAGGATGGAGAAAAGGACCTGTACCGATTGGCTAGACAGATGGACCGAGCTGGGAAAGATGTGCAGCAGGTTAGGGTGGTAAAGGATAAAGATGGAAACGTACTCACAATCGAGGAGAGTGTGTTGAGCAGATGGAAAGAGTACTTTGAGAAGCTGATGAATGAAGAGAAAGAGAGAAAGGAGAGTTTGGATGATGTGGAGACAGTGAATCAGGAAGTGCAACGGATTAGCAAGGAGAAAGTAAGGACAGCTATGAAGAGGATGAAAAATGGAAAGGCTGTTGGTCCAGATGACATAACTGTGGAAGCATGGAGGTGTTTAGGAGAGATGGCAGTGTTGTTTTTAACCAGATTGTTTAATGGAATCTTGGAAAGTGAGAGGATGCCTGAGGAGTGGAGAACTGGTGTACTGGTCCCGATATTTAAGAATAAGGGGAATGAACACGGCTGTTGTAACTACAGGGGGATAAAATTGATGAGCTACAGCATGAACTTATGGGAAAGAGTAGTGGAAGCTAGGTTAAGAAGTGAAGTGATGATTAGTGACCAGCAGTATGGTTTCATGCCAAGAAAGAGCATCACAGATGCGATGTTTGCTCTGAGGTTGTTGATAGAGAAGTATAGAGAAGGCCAGAAGGAGTTGCGTTGCATCTGTGGACCTGGAGAAAGCATATGACAGGGTGCCTTGAGAGGAGCTATGGTATTGTATGAAGAGGTTGGGAGTGGCAGAGAAGTACATAACAGTTGTACAAGATATGTACGAGGGAAGTGTGAGAGTGGTGAGGTCTGCGGTAGGAGTGACGGATGCATTCAAGGTGGAGGTGGGATTACATCAGGAATCGGCTCTGAGCCCTTTCTTATTTGCAATGGTGATGGACAGGTTGACAGACGAGATTAGACAGGAGTCCCTGTGGACTATGATGTTTGCTGATGACATTGTGATCTGTAGCAATAGTAGGAAGCAGGTTGAGGAGACCCTGGAGAGGTGGAGATATGCTGTAGAGAGGAGAGGAATGAAGGTTAGTAGGAACAAGACAGAATACATGTTTGTAAATGAAAAGGAGGTCAGTGGAATGGTGATGATGCAGGGAGTAGACTTTGCGAAGGTGGATTAGTTTTAATACTTGGGATCAACAGTACAGAGTAATGGGGATTGTAGAAAAGAGATGAAAAAGAGAGTGCTGGCAGGGTGGAATGGGTGCAGAAGAATGTTAGGAGTAGTTTATGACAGATTTGTATCAGCAAGAGTGAAAGGGAAGGTCTGCAGGATGGTAGTAAGACTAGCTATGTTATATGTTTTCACTTTACATGCTTCCACTGGGATCTATCATTAGGAAACATAATGTTAATTTTCACTCATATGCAGATGACACCCAGTTATACCTTTCATTTAAGTCAAATGAAGTTTCTCCGATGTTGTCTTTAATTAGTTGTGTTAGTGAATTAAATGAGTGGATGATTGAGAACTACTTGTCTTTAAATACAGATAAAACAGAGATGTTAATTGTTGGAGGGAATGACGCTGATCACAACAATATTTTGTCATCATTTAACTCAGTTGGAATCCCAATTAATTTTACTGACTCAGCCCACAATCTAGGAGCTATCTTTGACTCTAGCATGTCATTTAAAGCACATATTACCAAGTTGTCCAAAACATGTTTCTTCCATCTTAAAAATGTTAGGAAATTAAGGCGCTTTCTAAATAAACAGGATTCTGAGAAATGAATTCATGCATTTATTTCTAGTAGGATTGACTACTGCAATGCAGTGATCACTGGATGTTCAAACTGTTCTTTATACAGCCTCCAGTTAATCCAAAATGTGGCTGCAAGAATTATTACAAGAACAAGAAAATACGAACTGAAAACTCCAGTTTTTAAATCCTTACACTGGCTCCCGGTTAAGTTTAGGGCAGATTTCAAAATCCTCCTTTTAACATATTAAGCATTACATGGCCAAGGTCCTGCTTATTTGTCTGAACGTATCATGACTTACAAACCACAGTGCACATTAAGGTCTCAAGATGCCGGTCTGCTTATGATTCCAAGGATTAATAAAATAACAATGGGAGGTCGAGCTTTTAGTTACAGGGCCCCTAAACTGTGAAATGGTCTGCCTGCTTCTATAAGAGATGCCCCTTCGGTCTCAGCTTTTAAATCCCAGCTGAAGACTCACTACTTCAGTTCAGCATATCCTGACTAGACCTGCTGATTAACTGTACATACTGCGTCTCTGTTGTTAGTCATTAGCACTAAAACATAAGTAACATGATAGTTATAATTGGATACTAACCCACACCTATTCTGTTTCTCTTCTTGGTACTCAAATGTGGCACTTGGTGCCACGGCCCACCTGCCAAGTTGTTTTGCCTGCCTAAGGTAAAGTCATCCCTGATAGAGGAATCGTGGGAAAGAGGGGTCCTTTCATCAGATTGGCTAGCCCATGGCTGTTTCAGCCCTGGAATGGCCAAATGGAGGACGCAGCTTGATGGATGAGGTCTCCAGGACTCTAAACATATCCAAAGTTTATCATGTGATATCATCTACTGTTAAATTGTGCTCTGTACTTCTAAAATTTTTATTTTTATACTGTATTGAGGACTTGTTCTGTTCTGTGTATTGTATTGTATTGTATTGTATCGTATTGACCCCCTTCTTTTGTCTCTCTTTGAACTGCCTTTTGCAAGGTTTCTTCCATTTTTCCCTACAAGGTTTTTTTTTGGGAGTTTTTCCTTGTCTTCTTAGAGAGTCAAAGTTGGGGGGCTGTCAAGAGGCAGGGTCTGTTAAAGCCCATTGCGGCACTTCTTGTGTGATTTTGGGCTATACAAAAATAAATTGTATTGTATTGTATTGTATTGTATATGGGTTAGAGACAGTGGCACTGACCAGAAAGCAGGAGACAGAGCTGGAGGTAGCAGAGTTAAAGATGCTAAGATTTGCACTGGGTGTGATAAGGATGGAAAGGATTAGAAATGAGTACATTAGAGGGTCACCTCAAGTCGAACGGTTGGGAGACAAAGTCAGAGAGGCGAGATTGCATTGGTTTGGACATGTGCAGAGGAGAGATGCTGGGTATATTGGGAGAAGGATGCTAAGGATAGAGCTGCCAGGGAAGAGGAAAAGAGGAAGGCCTAAGTGAAGGTTTATGGATGTGGTGATAGAGGACATGCAGGTGATGGGTGTAACAGAACAAGATGCAGAGGACAGAAAGATATGGAAGACGAAGATCCGCTGTGACAACTCCTAACAGGAGCAGCTGAAAGAAGAAGAAGAAGAAGTTGCTACATTTTATGGAAACTGATGCATCCAGTTTCAATGCTTGGGCTATACTTTCTCAGAAATGTTTGGATATGATTTAGTTCATCCTTGTGCTTAATTTTTAAAGAAAATCTCTTTTGTAGAAGAGAATTATGAAGTAGGGAAACAAGAGCTATTTGTAAATAAATTAGTTTCAGAAGAATGGGCTCAATGGAGTCATTGGTTCGACTGAACAAAATTTCTTTTTTAAATTCAAACAAACTATAAAAATCCATCCATCCATTATCCAACCCGCTATATCCTAATTACAGGGTCACAGGGGTCTGCTGGAGCCAATCCCAGCTAACACAGGGTGCAAGGCAGGAAACAGAACTATAAACATGTAACTGATATATAACCTGTTAAGTGGCTAAATGCTTGACTGGCTAGGTAGATATTATTCCTCCTTCAATTTAATTTCATCACAACTTGTGGTTCAGAAAGTGAAAACAGCAAACCTGATGCTTTATCAAGAGTTTATGATCTAGTTGAGATTACTCCAGAACCAGAGCATATTCTACTTGTAGAAAGATTTCTATGTGTCATGGTAACTAACCCAGGTAAAAAGTTCAAAAATCAGCTTAGGGCCCCCATGCCTTTCCAACTTCCTGAGAGAAAGTACTATGTGCCACCTGAATTATGTTATAGTTGGCACATGGATCTGGTAAGCTTGGATGACCAGAAATATCTCAACAGAAATTCAAAAAATAAATTTTATTTGGGAAAACATGTATAAAGACATTAGAGATTATGCATACCCATCTAGCTACTTCAACCTAATCCGTGTCCTAGCTATCCCTGTGATGCTCTTTCAAAGGATTTTATAGATCTGCCTGTATTTAATGGTTTTACTATCATTTTTGTAGTAGTGGATAGATTCACTAAATTAGTTTTTATTCCATTAAATAAATTACCTTTCACTAAAAAATATAATCTGCTTTCATAGATTTCCATCAGGCATTATTTGTGATCATGGTCCACACTTTGTGTGAAGATTTTGTAGATTCTTTTCTAAAGACATGGACTGTTCTATTAAACTTATGTCTGGATATCATCCAAAGGCCAAAGGCCAAACTGAAAGAATAAATCGAGACTTAGACAAGTTTCTTAGATGTAGTGTAAGTACAGATCAGACTAATTGGAGTAATTTGTTACCACTGGCTGAGTTTGCCAGAAATTTATTATATCATTCAGCTACTCAACTAGTAGATCTGCCTTCATTTAACACCTCTGTCATAGACCAGTAAAGTGTTTCAGTTTGGCTGAGTGTTCCTTACAGGGCAATTATTAGCATGGAAGCTACATGGGGAGAACCTAATGATGGCTGGAGACTCTGTCAAACAGTTTGTGGACTGTAAAAGATGATGTGTTCCTTTATTCTGAATTGGGCAGAAGGTGTGTCTTGTGATGCCTGCACCACACTGTACTGGTCCTTATGTAGTATGAAGGCATGTAGGTCCTGTGTCTTATAGTCTGGCATTCACAGCTTATTTCAAAATAAATTCCTCCTTTCATGTAACCAAGCTAAATCCTGTACAACCTATTCCATACTTTCTTTGTCATGCCCTTCCACCATCTGTTTCTATGGACTGTGTTGATGAATTTGCATTATTGTTTCATTTTCATTTTCAACCATTTCCACCGTTGTTGGGAACATATTTTTATAATTTTGGGAGTTTTGAATCCATAGGAATGTGGCTTTCACTTTGTTTATGTAAAATCTGAAATAGTTAATCAGCTGAAGTCTGATAAAGTTTTATCAGAATGCTATTTTGTTTGTTTAATGAGCGTCAGCCACAGGGCATGCACAAACCAGTGTGTTTCTTCGTGCTGGTCCCAAGCCCGGATAAATGGGGAGGGTTATGTCAGGAAGGGCATCCGGTGTAAAATTTTGCCAGATCAATATGTGGACAACAATATTTTTTAGATGATCCGCTCTGGCAACCCCTAACGGGAGCAGCCAAAAGAAGAAGAAGATTGAGTGGCAGCTTTTTGATGAGTTAAAGATATCTGTTGCCACAGTCATCCATCCCAACAGTCATGTTTTGGTTTTATGTCCTGGACTTTGTTAATTAAATTCTTTTCTCTCTGGATACAGCTGAGATTCTTTTCCCACCTTCCTCTTCACTATGATCATTCAATTTCAATAAAAATTAAGTTCCACACCCAGTGCAGCCACAGCTACAGTGCCCACCTGATCTTCAAAACACCATAACACTTGATTGCAAAAATGTCACCTGGACTGAAAAATCTTATTTGTGCTGTGGCATTTGGATGATTAGGCCAGAATTTGTTATGTAAAGCATGAGGCCATCCTGCCTTGGGTCAAAGTTAAAAGCTGGTGGTGGGAGTATAATGTGTTCTTTTCCACATCTCAGACCTATTAATACCAGATGAGTGTTACTAGAATGTGCTAACATACCTAAGCATTTTTGCATCCTTTCATTGCATAATTTCAAATAAAAATTCCCAGCAAAATAATGTGTCATGTCACAAAGCACACATTATCTCAAACTAGTTCTATGTACATGACAATGGCATCACAGTGCACAAGTTGTCTGTACAGCTCCCAGATGTCAATTCAATACAGCACCTTTGGGATGAGAAGTAGTAGTAGGGTTTTCAGCATTAATGTGTGGCAGAATAGTCTACTCACATAGCATCCATCCATCCATCCATTTTCCAACCCGCTGAATCCGAACACAGGGTCACGGGGGTCTGCTGGAGCCAATCCCAGCCAACACAGGGCACAAGGCAGGGAACCAATCCTGGGCAGGGTGCCAACCCACCGCAGGACACACACAAACACACCCACACACCAAGCACACACTAGGGCCAATTTAGAATCGCCAATCCACCTAACCTGCATGTCTTTGGACTGTGGGAGGAAACCGGAGCGCCCGGAGGAAACCCATGCAGACACGGGGAGAACATGCAAACTCCACGCAGGGAGGACCAGGGAATTGAACCCAGGTCCCCAGGTGTCCCAACTGCGAGGCAGCAGTGCTACCCACTGCGCCACCGTGCCGCCCTCAAATAGCATGATGTCATCAAATATGCATTGACCAAAAATCTGTAAGGATGTTGTTGAGGTAAAAGGTAACAATCCAACTGGTGTCAGATAGGGGTACCTAATCATGTGGCTACTGCACAGTTTTTTTGTGTCCTTTTTCCTTGGCTGAGAAGGATTTGAAAGTAGCTTTGACAGAATAATCAATATGAAACTCAGAGTACTTTACCATTTCATAATATTAATATAAAACTGAAGAGAATAGCTGAACAACAACATCTACATGAACAATGCATATATTCTAAAAGAAGATACATAAACAAATTATTATCTTTTAAGTTTTATTTGTTAGCTTCATACCATCAAATACCAATGAGAATATAAACCAAATAATATTTGCAAAGTAGACTACAAGATTACTGACAAATCAAAATGCATGAATTAACTATAGGTATAAATAAAAACCTTTATTTCAAATAGACTTGCTCAGCGCTAACCATATTTATTACACATATTAGTTGTATAAAATGAAATGTTAAAATTTGTTTATTAAATAGATTGTAAAAGAAAAATGCAACCAATATAGTAACATGAAACCAGCAAGCAAATTTGCAAGAAACCAAAGATCATAATTGGCCACAAAAATCAAAACTGGTGCATGACTAGTTAAAACTATAGTATCATTTCTTTATTGAATTGCATAGCACACTTAGTTCCTTGATTGTGGACTATAGGTGATTATAGGTTTAAGCTGCTTAGGTAACAATTATATCATTATCACTAAATGCTGCTCAAGTGAAAAATAAAAGACAAAGTAAGAAATTAAAATAAGACAACATTAGTTAACATAGAAAAGGAGTAAGGTCCGATGGCCAGGGTGGACAGAAAAAACAAAACAAAAAAAAAACTCCAGAAGGCTGGAGAAAAAAATAAAATCTGTAGGGGTTCCAGGCCACGAGACCGCCCAGTCCCCTCTGGGCATTCTACCTAATATAAATGAAATAGTCCTCTTTATAGTTAGGGTAGCTTGAGACTTGTTTTGGTTTTAGTGCCACTCAAAGATAACTTATTTAGCACTTTCGTGATATAACATTGAATCGATCTTCTTACAGAAACAGGAAATAAAAAAGTGTCATTTTTATCAGCACAACTTTTCGCATTGCACCAGGACTGACATAAGCCCCACTCCCCTGTACCCATCTCATTATGTATAAATCAAGAACATGAACACCAGTGCTGCATACATACATGTGGGGTATCGTTGTGAACGGTGTAATACGAAATTTTAAACCTTTAGATGAAAAAAATATTTTACAGAATTTTTAAAAAGCAGTATAAAAATACTGTACTGGATGTGTATGTAATTCTTTAGGTACACACTTGTTTATATTATTGTTTCGTAATGTTAAAAAAAATACTTGAAAATGCCACCCTGACCAAAGCACTGCCTGAGGCGTTTGCCTCGTGGCTAGCCCTGGATGCAACAATATTTTTAACGCATTAAACAAACCACATTGATCGCAAAAATTAACGCATTAACTTTCACAAGCCTAAAATTAACCATTAACTGATTATTACATGGTGTGGTGTATAGTGATCATCATTGCTGTCTCACAGTTCAAGAATCCTGGGCTCAAACACTAGCCTTTCCACTGTTTTCATACAAATTTCCCGGAAACACGTCTTAGTCTGCTTATCAAGTCTATAGTATATTCAACCCAGAGACAGTTTGAGTGTGTGCCCCATGGTTTTAGTTCCCTGTCCTATAGAAACCGGAGGGCTAGACAAATTACATCACTTTTCAACATAGTCACCTTCGTTTGAGCGTCGTAGTAACATTTCAATGCCCACTCCTCCCGCCTTCACCGTTTTCAACGAAAATATAAAGTGCGGAAACTGTTTGATTGTCCCTTGTACTACAGCAAAATACTACTACTACTACTACTGCAAATAATAATTGTAACAATCGTATTAAATGCTACTGCTACTAAAATAAAAAATACTGTTACTGAATGTGTTTAATAAACTTACTTAATACGGTAAAATGATAAAAATGAAGCTGAATACTTTACATAATTAACATGTGAATGTATCACTTACACTTATGAATTTATCTAAATTTCAATGTCAACAGATAGCATCGAGGCATTAATTAAATCAGTAATTTTGTTACCAATAAAATTAACGAGAAATTTAAGTTAATCTGAGTTTATTGCTCCTTTCGTATGATATCACAATCCAGTTAATAATTGAAGCAAGAAATGAGTCGGTGAAATTTGCAAAAGTGTGCTTATTGCAGCAATACTCAGAGCACTTAACATGTCGACTAACATTAGCAGCCTTTAGCAACGTATAAATGTCCTGAGGTCTACAATGACAATAAATAATCCACAACTGGGGCAGCTAGGTATTGTAACATGAGATAATATCTTTTTAACCTTTAAACTGCCAGTACCAGCTATATTCGGTCCCCAGTGCAATTTGCCAGCACGACGGAGCTGGTCAGTCAGTGCCGTACATTCGTTGAGCAGCCAGTTCATGACTACTGCCGCCACCTGCAGCACTGCAGCATCAACTTCGGCGGACTTACTGGAAGTTTGACAAATTCAAAGCTCCAAATGCGCCCGCAAGTGCAGCGCGAGTTGCTTTTTCATGCTTCCGTTTTTTCTTTCGTTTTATTTTCTGCACTCCTAACTGGTGTTGACTTGAAGTTATCCCTCTGTTCGTTAATGCAAAATTATCACAACAGGTGAATATTAACGATTTTTACGATTCCCGAAAGAGTTATAACCCCGATAGAGTCCAGCTCAGTTCCGTGGAAGTCGTCGATTTACATTATACTTCTGAAATGTTAAACGGTAAACTCGGAGACGTTATAGCCATAAGCTTTACAGAGTTATCTGACTGAAGTCAATATATCAAGTGACAAAAACTTGCAATCCAATTGGCTGTTCAGCAGAGCTGCGGGGTACTGGGACTCCACCCTCCCCTCCCATTCTTAGGTCTTGGGCCTAACTTGCAGTGCTGAAGTGGCAGAGCGCGTATATATTCTGGTAGCAAGGCACTGACTTATATTTTGTTTTCCCATTGTATACTTGTAGCAGTACTGCGCTTCTCACAACTTTGGAAGTGAAACCATGCAGGATGCAGACAAACGGGGCAATCGAACGTATCATCCTGTCATCTGTGGCGCGTCCCTCTGTATTGCATATGGCAAACGATAGGCGTCGATCCTAATAGCCACACCTGCAGTGATATACTTAATTAATGGAGCGGATGTGTCTGTGTATGTGTGAGCTGTTACATTTTGTGAAGGACTAAGCACCATCTTCGTTTTTGTTTTGCTCGGTAAATACAGTCACCTAATGACATTAAATATTTGTAAGAAATCATTACAAGCCTTTGGCTTTCATGCAAGTGCATTTTATATAATAACATATGAATATTGTTAACACTTACCTTCCGACAGCACATTTGAAACGTTCATGATTCCAGGCGGATCAAAACGAAATCGGTTAATTATAAGTCTAAATTTAATACTGTTATTAAGGTCTGCTTCAGAATCAAAGTGACGGAATGAACAAAATTCGCTGTTTTTTTCCTGTATTTTTCGTGTTTTAAGCAGTCCATGGACATAATCTTCTCTTCTATTAAAAAGGGAATAAGTTTTAATTATATACATTTTGGCCGGGACAAATTAACACATAACAGATAGTGCAGTCATGATTTCCCACGCCAGGAATTGCTCTTGCGGTTTTAAGTTAGTGCTGTTCAAAAAAACTACATGGAATCTTACAGAATATAAAACCTAATTAAAGTGACAGTAAAATACTAAACGGTCTGCGTTTCTCAAAACTTTGCTGAGAACTGAGGAAGTGCAGATGCAAATTAAGTGAAAACGTAACACAGATCTGAAAAAAATCTCCCCTAAAATTGTGTTACTTCGTGAACACAATTTAACTATAATTAGAATATTTCATCATGCCATATTTTAGAACACAATTGCGAAGAAATATAATTAAAGTGAAACAATTTACACAATTTACTCATGTATGCCATATTCTTCTAAAACAACTCAACATGAAACAATTGTAAAGAAAACAACAGTCAACATTAATTGCATTAAATATAACTTCTGCAGTTCTTGATGCTTTTTATTTTTTTTATCTAAAATATTCCTAAGCAGCCCGCAGTTTGTGCAACCCAATTCTTCCATCCATCCATTTTCCAACCCGCTGAATCCGAACACAAGGTCACGGGGGTCTGCTGGAGCCAATCCCAGCCAACACAGGGCAGGAACCAATCCCGGGCAGGGTGCCAACCCACCGCAGGACACACACAAACACACCAAGCACACACTAGGGCCAATTTAGAATAGCCAATCCACCTAACCTGCATGTCTTTGGACTGTGGGAGGAAACCGGAGCACCCGGAGGATAACATGCAAACTCCACGCAGGGAGGATCCGGGAAGCGAACCCAGGTCCCCAGGTCTCCCAACTGCGAGGCAGCAGCGCTACCCACTGCGCCACCGTGCCGCCACCCAATTCTTTGATCAACATTAATACATTCACAATTTCATTATAATTTGGACTTTTATTATCACCTACAAACTCAGAAATTACTTTTTTTGAATGATACACATGTCACTTGTTCCAGGTCGTTATCATCGCTCCGTCAGATTCTGCATCAGATATCATTTTTTTAATGTCAGGTCCAGCAAAAATTACATCTTTCAATTCAACCTAAGTGATGAATCTCATACACACAGCCTCCATCTTTTTATAGGGCTTTCGCTTATTGATTCATCAAACGAAGAATATGATGGGATGGTAGCAGCGATTTATCTGGATCCATCATGCTAGGTCTGATGATGTATTGGCACCAAGTTGTAGCTTCTACCAAACTGGCCATTAACCCAGAGTAAATTCTTGGCTCTGCTCTCCCACTCACTGAGAAAACGCGGGAACTGTTAACTGCTCGTCGCTGTGTTCAATTCCAGCTGTACCCTGATCTTATTATCGAATACTTTTGCTTTAAAAATAGATTTTAATATTAGTAAAATATAAAAATAAAAATGTTAAATGAAAATATTGAAATTGTATTCATTATATTATTAAAACAATTAAAAATAACTGACATAAAAATTCATTTGTGAAATAATGTTGCATGATGGAGAAAATATTTTTTACTTCTGACACCCAATGTTAAAAAAAATAACGAAAGCAAAATTTCAATGTATACCTTTGTAATGTATAGGCAGAATGCATTCACTTATAAGGCTAAAGGAAACAAACCTGATCAGCTTTGGAAAGCCTACATTTAATAATGTATAACTTACCCAAGTCGTGGCGCTTCTCTCCAGAATGATGAAGACGAAGTTCGTCTTTCACGTCTGCTGAAGCTTGCACACCTTTCTAGCGGTGGCTCGCGTATATTTATAGTGATTAAACGCCATGCCTCCTCCACCTAACTCGTGTTTCTTTTCGATAACCAAGACAGTCTCGTTTCAACTTGTCCGTGACCAACTCTTTTGCCTCTGGATATCGCTTTTGTTACCTTGGGCATCTTTCATGTGTATGTGTACTTGTTAAGCCTGGAAGAATTAAACAAAATTGCAAAACAATATCAACACCACGATACTGAATGCCTTATCTTAACTACTCTTTTTATTTGGAACTTTGTGAAAGTAAAATCTTCGTTTTTTTCTGAGAAAATCTTTCTCCGTGTAACCTTTTCAACACTTTTTACAACAAAATTGAAATTTTATTGATTTATATTCTGGTTGAAATGTATTTCTTCTTCAGGCACGATACACATTTCATAGCAGTTATTTTTATTGTCAAACCAGGTATTCTATTTTAAAATAGTATTTACCATATCTATTGGTACTGTCACAAAGTCCATCCATCAACCCACTTTCCAAACAGGCTGTGCTAAGCAAGGCCGCGGGGGAGCCGAAGCCAATCCGAGCAAGCATTGTGTAGAAGACTGGAACAATAACAGGGCAGAACGCCGGTCCATGGCACGGTCTCTCATAGAGTCTTATAAAGCAAGAAATGACTTTTACAGATGAAAATGTGTTGAAATTACGGATTGATAGTAAAGTGTGTAAAAACAGTTATCAAGGGGCAGAAGAAGACACTTAACTGTATTAAAAAAGACACCTTTATGCGGCAGTAAGATATGATACATTAAAATACCCAATCTGATAGAACATAACAAAGAAAAATGACTACACCAAAGCCAAATAAACATTTATGTTGGACACAAATATGGTAGCAGATTATTAAGAATGTGTTTAGTATATGTTTATGCAATAGCGGCAAAAAATTATAAGTGTCAACGATGCCACTTAATAATTGTATGATAGGGGACAAACAGGGCCACCAGGAGCTCCTTCACCAGCAAACGGAAAGATTCAGTTATAAGCCAGATACATATTGATGGTGTCTGTATGGGGAATTCTCAGAAGGCACCAGTAGACACCAGTAATGAGCCGTAGAAAACTGATGGTGGCAGTACAACTCCTCCATGCAGGTCGTTACTAGCAATGCTGTCTCATAGGAGCCAATAGTTCCTAGCTGAGAACAGGAAGCGCAAAAGCTGCTTTGGATACCAGACTGTGTAAGATGGCCTTGAAGTTTATAATACACTGCTGATGCTGGAAGTAACTTCAAAATGATGTCTGAAGGCTGCTGCCTGCTCTATGAGTCTTCACAGTCAAATAATAACATATTTCCATTTTATCAATATTTTTGTATTATACAAGTATTTCCTTAGGCTGGCTCTTAATTAAGTCAGTTTTAAAACATTGCTTGCGTACTCAAGAAAGGTCACGTGTTGCAGAGTCATAAAATAAATAATTTTTTACCTTACAAATAAAGAAGTGTTTTAAATTTTATTTTTAAAAAACAGAACATTACTTTGGCATGCTACTCAAACGAATAATAATAACTTTACATATACAACCGTTTAAATACAAAGGAAAAAAACAACAACAAAGAAAGCACAACAAAACAAAATTCAGGCTCCACCCAAGACATAGAAAAAGAAGAGAGACAGAAGCAGAAAAAAAGAGAAAGAAAAAAAAAAACATCCTTACTTTTCTTAATGAACAAACAATTAATAACATGAGAGAGACAATCACAGGCTCAAAGTGTTTCTTCTAAAATAATATTAACAAATTCTTTCCATGTTTTAAAAATGTTTTGGACATATCCTCTAAGACAGAATTTGATTTTTTCTAATTTGAGATAATATGGAACTTCACATGCCTATTGACTTATAAAAGGTTTGATGGGATTCTTCCAGTTGAGGAAGGTAAGTCTGCATGCTAGTAGTGTGGTGTAGGCTACAATCCATTTATCCCAATGTGCTTTAATGTCATCCAGGAGTACACCAAATATCACTGTTAATGGATTAGGAGTGATTTTAACACTCAGGCTATCTGAGAAGTATATCAAACTTTTTGCAGAAAATAACGTTAATTTCGTACATTTTCAGTGTTTTATAAAGGTCAGCAATTGGAGTAACCTGTATGGTCAGTTACTATTGGCTAAGGTCCCAAAGCCTCAAGTACACATCAAAAGTTCATATCAGTTAATTACAGACAATAGCAGACTCTATCAATAATAAAATCCTAATTTCTCATTTGAAGCATTTGGCCAAAATTGGCATCAGCATTTGTTACTTTAGTCATTAGACTGAACACGTGGTGTGTCTGTGACTTGGCTGTGAAGAAATACGTTTAGCTTGACAGGCATAATATTTGTCAGCCCTAAATAATATTTTCATGTCATATTTGGTGCCTCTGCAGAATGTGACATAGAAATGGCAGTAGTAGACTAGGCAGTACATGCAGAAAGTGTTTAACAGCAGTAGAGAACAGCTGAAAACTTACCTGGAGCAGAAAAGGAATCAAAACCATCAGTAATGAAAAATCACAGCTGGAACAAAACCCAGAATAAATCTGACTAGGAGAAGAAACAAACTGCATGGAGTTGATCGCCAAGTGTGTATTTAAAGCTTGAACAGGAGGCTCTCCCAGTGAACCAGCTGAACTCAGAAAGCACCTAAGTCACTGCAGACACAGCAATAACGATGAATTCAGAGCTAAATGTAAAGTTCAATTTGTTCTCTGCCAAGGATATGTTGTGTTCTTTAGTATGTACAGTTTAGGTTTTCCAGCCAACAATGCAAATAGTTTCACCTGCCAAAAACAGTAGTTGGGAAAAACACACTTTGGAGGACTGCATTAGGAGGAATGGATAGACTGCCTATGGAGGAAGCTGATAGTGATTAGGAAAACGAAAAATTAGATTGACTCAGTATGTTTAGACAATTTGGCTATTTTTGATTTGGCTTTAGTCACTCCTGTCAGCATTATAGTCAGTGTGTGGCCAACATCAGCAGTATTATTCAGGCACAGGGTGATAACGGGGCCTAACAAGTTAAGTTTTAGTCCCTTTGCTCCAAGATCACCAATTTGGACAAAGAACAGATACCCAGCACTCAGCAACATTAGTATTATTGGTGAAAACAAAGTGCTCATAATTTGAGGATGTTATGGTTCAACAAGGTTCCCCTTCAGCCGGTGTACAAATGCTGTTTTTGTATTTATTTTGACCATAGTCTTTATTAGTGTTAATTATTTAGTTTCTTTATGTCACTGTGTTATGTTCTTTGTGGTTTGTTCTTTGTGTTTCCCAAGAGGTGGGGCAGAGGGTATCCTACAGTACCTTATGGTTCATTCGAATGCACTAAGGAGTGGTAAGTCTGTCTTGAGATTTTTTGTGGCTTGGATTTATTGAAATTTATTGGACTTTTGAGCATGTGTTTTTTTACTTTGCCTTGGATTTTGTATTGGAACGTTTTACAGATTGGATTGCCTTTATTGTTATATGCAATAACTTTTTCCTTTTGTGCCCCATGGAGCTTACATATGTGCATCAGAGCATTTTTGTAAAAAATAATCTTTGTCTTTTTTTTAAAGATTCTGTGTTTGTCCTTATATCTAGCTGAGGTATGAGGATAAATACCCCCACCAGTTGTCTTTTGGAGAATTGCAGGAGTCACTTTGCGCTTTGTAATTCCAAGTTCAAAAGAGCAAAATGTTAGAATCCAAAACCATGCTAACCCAGCAGTTAAAATTAAATGCTTGCCAGGGGCAAAAGTATTTGACATTGATGATAAATTGGACTTTTTACCTGATGATGAAATATCTAAGATATTGTTACATGTTGGAACTAACAATGTATTAAAGATGAGGTTCGTGTGCCTCATGTATAACGCTGTGCATAGAATACACACTAAAACATGGTGTACGGACAAAAACAAAAATGTGTGTATGCACAAAAAAAATCCAGATGCATAAAACTGTGTGTAAGCAAAGTTCTGTGCACTTCTCCTTTATAAATCCCAATGTTAATTTTTACGCACATGCAAGTGCCTACATCCCCACTCTGACTCCTCCCAGAATTTTGCATATTTGAATGTGGAAATAAATGTAAAGAGCCCCTTTGAATCAGTGTTTTGTTAAAAGACAATTGTAAAAGAATGTTTAAAAAAGAAGAACCTTAACAAATACAAAGTGGATTTCCTACTCACTGAAGTGGAGGTGTAGCGGCTTTAGAATGGCTGCTGGTGATTTGGAAGAAGACAGACACAGCAATACCCAAATTCTGCCGTTTATTCTACAAAAGCGTCATCCACTTTTTTCTACAAGACAAGCAGTAAAGGGCACAGTCAGCACATGTAACGTCAGGCGCTCTCTGTCTCCTGTAGCAAGCCAAACAAAATACCAATGAGGTTGGATCTCCGCTAAACCAAACACTTTTAAAATCCACTTCTGCCGACCAAAAGTGACAACAGAACCTCAAAACACATCAACAACCACATGGTGTGATGTTTCCACTCAGTTTCAGACAGAAAAACACTCATTTAAAACTTGTCAGCTTATACAAGAGACGGAGAGCATTGAGAAGCACCTTACCTGCAAAAGCGTCCTCCAGCTTTTGCCAGGAGCCTGCTGTACGTCACATGTGCGTCCTATGGGTGTTACATTAATTAAAGCCCCCCCCTGCTACAACAGACAAATAGGAACTATATACAACAGATACAATGATTACATTCACATTAAACAAAATTCACAATATATAAAACAGAAGAATTTCAGTATAAAAAAATATAGTTTTGAGAATGTTCACAATAGAACAAACTAACTCAGCCACATACTCCCCCCTGAACTTCTCAAAACACTGAGGGTCAGGTAATGTCAGAGTTCTAAATAACAGTAACATAACATAGCATGTCATTATTTTCTCTCAGTACATCACAGTACTCTTATGTGCGACAAAATTGTCTCCCAACCAAAAGGGAAAGTGTCAAAAGGAAGCTGGCCAGACTTCCAATGTTCACTTGCGTAAGAAGGTGCCTTATACACAATCTCATCCTAATGAATAAATGACTGTTACTCCAACATTGAACTTACTTAACAGAATTATACATATTATACACATTGCTAATTAACTTTGAACTATTCCAATAGGATAACTGACGGTTGTTCACAAAAATAAAGTTTTGGCTAACCCACTAACACCACCACTAGCTTGTTTGTTTCTCTGCGTTATGTTCTGAATCAATCTGTTAACTGGTTTTACTATCCTTCCTACTCTTGTTCTGATGTGCCCTACTGTGTTACTTGGTGCTCTATCGTGTATCAAAGTGATCTCAGACATTGATCCTCTGGCTACTTGGTCCTCAGGATGACTGTGGTTCAGTTCTGGCACTTCTGCACCATGCATACTATCCGTTTCACTGTTGTTGGCCCTATTTGTCTCAACCCCAACACTGTGACTCACAGCACATGGTCCAGCATGACTGCTTACATCATTACTGTCTGCTTGGGAGTTGTCAGCCTCTGGCACAGCATTGTCAGGGGATACTTCAGGAGGTTCAGATGATGTACATTCTCTTTCTGGAGGAACCCCTGAAGGGGTTGTCTCTGCTACCCAACTGGCAGTACGCTCTATAGGGTCAACTTCTGATCCAGTCACAGAGGCAGTTCTATCCACATCACACTAGTCCCAACTTGGTTCAGAGCCACTATCAAAGGAAGGCTTCACTTCCTGTTCGATTACCACAGGCAAGAAGCTAGCTTGCAAGATCAAGTTCCTATGAACAATCTTCTCCTGTCCATTAATGGTGTTTTTGATGTGGTATGTATGGCACTTTGAATCTTTAGAGCCCACAGTGTACAGTGTAGAGTCCCATCTGTCAGCCAACTTCCTGCGACCACGTTCACCTCTGTTTGCCAAGAGAACTCGATCTCCTTCCTCAATGTCTGCACCTTTTGTCTTCATGTTGTACAAGTCTGCCTGGCGCCGCTGGCTGGAATCAGTGTTGACTTGGGCCAAGATGAGAGCTTCCTTGAGGTCATCCCTCATTCTCCTGACATAGCTATCATAGTCAATGATATCACTGTTCCTCTCCACATTGTGGAACATAACATCCACCGGCAGTCTAGGGACCCGCCCATACATCAGGTAGAAGGGAGCATACCCAGTTGACTCATGAGCTGTACAGTTATATGCGAAAGTCAATGTCTGCAGCATTTGCGGCCATTTAATCTTATCCCTGGGCGGTAAGGCTCTGATCATGTTCCCTAAGGTTCTGTTGAACCTCTCGGTGTGGCCATTCCCCATTGGGTGATAAGGTGTTGTTCTTGACTTTTTCACACCTGCAATCTGTAACAGCTCCTGGATCAGTTGGCTCTCGAAACTCGCCCCTTGGTCTGAATGGATCCTCTGGGGGAATCCATAGACACAAAAATATCTATCCCAGAGCTGGTGCGCAACTTGTTTTGCTGACTGGTCTGAGCAGCAGAAAGCATGGGCCATCTTGGTGAAGTGGTCTGTCACCACCAATACATTCACACTCCTTCCTCTGGAGTCCTCTGCAGACCAAAAGTCCAGACAAACCAGCTCAAGGGGGTATGTAGTCTTGATACTTTCGAGTGGGGCTCTTCCCTCTGGCTCCAGTGTCTTGCTGATTACGCAGCGTTTGCAGCATTTGACATAGTCTCGGACATCGTGCTCCATGGTACTCCAGAAAAATCTCTGCCTTGCCAGGTACAGTGTCCTACTCTGACCCTGATGACCGGCATCATCGTGGACACCACGAAGAACATGTGTGACTAGGGAGGAAGGTGTCATATACTGGTGGCGCTTCTTCCCAGTCACTGAGTCTTTACATTCCCTGTACAGGATATCATTAAGCATTTTCAGTTTCTCCCATTGTTTCAGAGTCTTAAGAACCTTCAGCGATAGTACAGCCCTTTCTCTCCTTGATGGCCGCCTCCCTCGGGTGACAAATGGGATGACCTGGGACAATATAGCATCTCTCCTTTGCTCATCCTGGAGCTCTTGGAGTGAGAAGACAGGCAAGGCATCTTGGCCAGGTGGGATTAGCTGTTCCAGGTCTTGAGCCAACCAAGTGACCACCCTCTGGTTGGCTCCTTGGTCCCATTCCATATGACCTGAAAGGACCGCAGACACTTCACCGCTTGTCATAGAGCAGTGTCTAAGGCTCTCAGGTGGGAATGAGCACTTGATACTCTGGTTGTTAGCACTGACTCTAAATGCCTCCTGGACCATGTCCTCTCTAACCTGCTCTGACTCCTCTAACAGTGCTTTATATGGCTCTTTAATGAGCCTCTGGCAAACACGATTTTGGACAAAGGGCTGCCTGCTTAGGGCGTCTGCAACAATGTTCTTATTACCAGAGATGTACTTGACGCTGAAGTTGTATGGGGACAGTTTTGCTACCCATCTCTGCTCGCACACGTCGAGTTTGGGCTTTGTGAGGATGTAGGTTAGCGGATTGTTGTCGGTCCAGACGGTGAAGTTGTGTCCCTTTAGCCAATGGCTAAATTTATCACAAACAGACCATTTCAGTGCCAGAAACTCTAGACGGTACGCTGGATAGTTGCTCTGAGCACGGGTGAGAGCCTTGCTGGCAAAGGCAATGGGGCGTGCCTTACTCTCACCCTCTTGGACCTGAGATAGCACAGTACCTAATCCATCCTGCGAGGCATCTGTGGACAAGATGAATGGTCAACTGAAATCAGGGTGTGCAAGGACAACAGAGTCTAAGAGAGTAGATTTTAACTGTTCAAATGAGTCACGCTGCTCTTGCCTCCAGTCACTTGGATGTAATTTCCTGAATGAAGCAGCACCTCGTGCATTCCCTTTCCTCCCCTTAGGTGCAGCAGTCAGGGTGAACAAGGGCTTAGCTATACTGGAACAATCTTGGATGAACTGCTGATAGTACATTACCATGCCCAAGAATGACCTGATCTTCTTCTGTGATGGCGTTAAGCCATCCTCCATCATAAGGTCAGCCTCTGTCATAGCAGCGATAGCTTTGACCTTGTCAGGGTCAGTTGAGACACCACTTTCATCCACAACATGCCCCAAGAACCTCACAGTTCTTCTGAGTAGCTGGCATTTTTTGGGGGCCAGTTTCAGTCCATGAGCATGGAGCCTGCTGAAGACCATCTCCAGCCTCTTGAGGGCTTCAGCCTCATTGGGTGCATACACTAGCACATCATCCAAGTAACAGAGCATCGTCAGGAAGTTCTGATCACCAAAAATACCCATCATGAGGCGCATGAAGCTTGCAGGGCTATTACAGAGGCCCTGCGGGAGCCTGTTAAACTCATACAGCCCCATGGGTGTGGTGAAAGCTGTAAGTTTGTGTTCCTCTGCCATTGCGATGTTATAAAAGCCAGAGGTAAGGTCCATGGCACTCCCTCCCAGAGCTGCGAGACAGTCAGACTGGTGTGGCAAGGGATGTGCGTCCTTGACTGTGCGCGTGTTCAGCCAGCGATAATCCACACATATCCTGAGATCACCATTCTTCTTCCAAACAAGCACCAGTGGGGAGGCCCACTCACTGTTAGACTTGCGGATGATCTCAAGCTCTTCCATCTCTGTGAGCGCTTGACGGAGCTTATGATATTGCCCTGGTGGGACACGTCGATATGGAAGTCTGAAGGGTCGATCATCAGACAGATGGATGTGGTGAACAAAGTCTTTAGCCATCCCACAGTCAAGCTTACTCTTTGAGAACACATCCTCATACTTTTGCACCAGCTGCAGCAACTGAGATTTCCAGTGGTGGGACACCTCACAGGAGTCAATATCCAGATCTTCCAACCCCAGCTTATGTAGGCTATCATGAAAACTGGGACAAGGAGGGTAGCCTGGCTTGCTGACCACTTCATCACACAGCGTCTGACTCTGCAGCTCAAGCTCCTCAGCTGGTGTCTGCCCAGTGGTCACATCCAAATCTTCAACAGCAATGCAGGGTGACACATTTGCAACCTTGGTGTTGCGCTTTAAGATGATAGGTTTGTCAGAGGTGTTCAAAATCCTTATTGGGACCCACTTATCACCACTCATGGAGCACACCGACCTGCAGACAATGATGCTTTTCTTTTGAGTTTGTGCCTTAGATGGTTCGATCAAAATGGCACTGCCCTCAGAAAGAGGTGAGGCTGCAGGTAATTTGGCCCAAACCAGGTGTTCTTGTTTAGGGAGAAGAGTCACTGCCTGCGCCAACCTGGCGGTTCCAATAGCATCTGGGATTGTTTCACCTCTCCACCTGTTAATGCCAGACAGCATATTAAGAAACTGCATTATTTCAGGTGCTTTAGTGGACTCAGGTTTGCTTACAACATGCCAGAACTGGGGAGACTGCTTGAACCACTTTAGAAGGTGCTTTATAACATTTGTGCCCAGGATAAGCTGGTCTTTTTGCCCAGGGACCACCAAGGCAGGCACACTGAATGCACATCCATACACCTCCATCCTTAAATTGTAAATGCACTTGGGCCTAACCTGAACTCCACCACAGCCAATGAGCACAACATCAGTCTGGATATTGTCAGTCTCCAGTGCCAATCCAGCATTCTTTAGCACCTGCTCAGCCTCTTCATTAATGGTGCAAGCCATAGAGCCGGTGTCGAGCAACGCTTGTAGTGAGACTTTATCACCCACCTGTGCACTGGTATAAAACAGACTGTCAGCTTTATCAAGTCTAATCATGTTCTGAAACAGTACAGTACTTCCAGGTGGGGCAGATTTCAGGCACTTTGTATACACAAACTGCACATCTTCATCAAGGTTGAGGGCTTCAACATTTTTACTCACACTGTCCCCTCCTGAGTGTGAGCAACTTAGTTTCCCTGATCAGATGAGCTAACATTCTGTGCAATAACGGCTTTGGGGCAGTCTCTCCGCTGATGCCCTATTTCTAGACAGGTTAGACATCTCCTCTCTCGCATACAATGTGTTCGTGTTGAGTGAGAGGCGTCCCCGCAGACTTGGCATGGAGGGAAACGTGCTGGGGTTGAAGCCTGTGGTCTAGCTGTAGCATGAACAGGCTGGCTGGTGTGCTCTAACACTCTCTCCAGCATACTTAGCACACGTTCCAGAGCACTTGGCTCTGAAATGACTGCCTCACTTGACTTGGTTGGATTAGGCGGGATGCACCTGGCTGTGTTCACATGAGCGCATACAGCTTCAAGTTCTGGCACACTGCTACTTGTTACGGCAGTGGCCACTTGTATAGCATGTGACTTCATCATGTCTGCACCTGATCTTTTAGCTCGGCATTCTCGCTGATGCTCATCTATAGCCTCTTGCACCTCTGTAATTGACCACTTGCTTGTAGGCTTACACTTGAAAACACATGCGAGACTACGGTCAGGACAGTTTCGGATGAACATCATGGCTATTTCTGCATCCATATTCTCTAATTTACTACCCTGACGTCCCAAGTGCCTATTGGCCACTTCAGCAGCTGTGTTCAACCTGACCCAGTAATCTATTGGCGTTTCTGTTGCTATTGGTTGGGTGGCATAGAAATCGGCCAGTGGTAGACATGAAGCAGGGCTCTCACTAAAGTAGCGTCTCAATATAGCATAGATTGTCTCAGGGTTAACAGTAGCACCAGGTGAGGGGTTGCTTTTCAGTCCCACTTTGACTATACTTTTTGCCTTACCAAGGAGGTGGTTCAGGACCTCATCTCCCTGTTCATGACTTGGAAGGCCTTTTTTATGCAGGTACACCGCCATCAGCTCAATCCACTCCTCAATGGAGTATCTGTCTGCACCATCGCCACGATACATCGGGGGCTCTTTGATATCCGGCCTCACTACTAAGTTCACTTTGGACAAGTTTAGAGTTGTGTCAGGTGGTTCAACCCTAGCTGACTCAGCTGGTGGAGGCTGACTTGGAGTGAATGGGTGCTGACTAGCCAGCAAACAGCTGGCTATGGATTCACCTATCTGGCTCCCCAACTCACCAACTAACACACGTAACTGTTGTACAGTGTTGTCATTTGTAACGGGAGTCGAGAATTGAGGTTCAAGGACAGATATGTCATTTACGCTTTCTGATTCAAATGGTTCATTTAATCATAGGTTAGCACTGGGGTCCTACCAACTGCTCCATCTATATTAAACAAACCCCTCTCCCTGCCTGAAAGTTGTGTAGAAATTTTAAAGGTATGTTGACCCCTGCCTGCCATATCTCACACAGGAACAAAACAGTTACAATAACAGTGAGCAAGAACTATTAAGCAGTTTACATGAAATATTTCAACTTATGTCACTAACTCTTAACATGAACTTATATTAACCACAGTTGCGCTTATGCAAAACACCAAAAACCATCTCAGCAGCTACAAAAAGATCCACACTTCCACCAACCTGATATCCCACGATGTCACGAGCACACAGCTTGACCTCGGCGATCGGCGGTAGCTGATCAGTGGATCCAGGTCACGGCACCAGTTTTATGTAGCGGCTTTAGAATGGCTGCTGGTGATTTGGAAGAAGACAGACACAGCAATACCCAAATTCTGCCGTTTATTCTACAAAAGCGTCATCCACTTTTTTCTACAAGACAAGCAGTAAAGGGCACAGTCAGCACATGTAACGTCAGGCGCTCTCTGTCTCCTGTAGCAAGCCAAACAAAATACCAATGAGGTTGGATCTCCGCTAAACCAAACACTTTTAAAATCCACTTCTGCCGACCAAAAGTGACAACAGAACCTCAAAACACATCAACAACCACATGGTGTGATGTTTCCACTCAGTTTCAGACAGAAAAACACTCATTTAAAACTTGTCAGCTTATACAAGAGACGGAGAGCATTGAGAAGCACCTTACCTGCAAAAGCGTCCTCCAGCTTTTGCCAGGAGCCTGCTGTACCTCACATGTGCGTCCTATGGGTGTTACATTAATTAAAGCCCCCCCCTGCTACAACAGACAAATAGGAACTATATACAACAGATACAATGATTACATTCACATTAAACAAAATTCACAATATATAAAACAGAAGAATTTCAGTATAAAAAAAATATAGTTTTGAGAATGTTCACAATAGAACAAACTAACTCAGCCACATAGGCAGGGAAACACATACATTTTGTTGGCTTAGGCAGTGGTATGAGCAACAAAAGGAAATTGATGGATTTCTACTCAAAAGTTCAAGTTCAGAAAGTTGTACAGTGCCCGAAATTAGAAAGAACTGGTTAGATGTTAAAGTCGAACATGAAAAGGTGAGTGTCTGAGTGTCATATGGAAGCATATTAGGGCCACAGAGAAGAAAAAAAACATAGGGACACAGTGAAGAAACAAGGTCTATATCGAGATTAAAGTTGAAATGTTGACTTTAATCTTGAAATCTCCACTTTAACACCGTACTTTATTTTGTCATTAAAGTAGAAAGTTGTAAACTTCATCTTAAAATATACTAGAGTTTCTCAAATCCCATCATAACTAGAGAAGCATGTTAAATGCTTTGTATTCTATGTGTTTCCCAATCTAGTTGTTAATTGCTATGTGCTTCTTAAATGGGCTTCCACTTACACTGACAGGTGCGTGAAGGCATTAATCACCACAAACAATGCATTACATTCATGATGTTACAGCTCTCTGAAAATTTTAGAATACTAAGATGTATACTTGATATCATTTTCACGATGAAATGCATTAAAGCATGTATTAAACATGTGGGGGCATGGTGGCGCAGCGGTAGCGATGAGCTGGTGTCTCATTCACAGATTGTTCTTGCCTCCCGTAAGATGCTTGCTGTGATGCACGTGACCCTGGATGGAATAATTTTTTGCAGCAGTACTGTGTTTGTCCAACCCCCAATTCCTGTCCTTCCATTTTCTTTCTCCATGTAACCAATCTCCACAGAATAAGCATCTATATATATAATTCACTAAGCCGCCAGCGAGCAAGACACCTATGGAGCATGCAAGACAGAGCCATGCCCACCAAATGGGATAGGACGACATCTCACAGAGCCACACCCACCAACTCGGACGTGACAAGTCACAAAACACGGCTTCCGACAACTCACAGAGCCAAGCCCACCAACTCGGACGCGACAACTCACAAAACACGGCGTCATTCGCGTTCGTCTGTGCTACATTCCACATGCACCTCTGAGCCACGTTGACTTTTCAGTTATGACGCATGACCGCGTCCACCATCGCAAACTGTTTTACACACTACATACAGCGATTCACATCCGTCACAAACATGCTTCTTCTTAGATGGTCCTGCAGGAACACAGAAAACGTTTGTCTACACAATACTCCTTATTCCCCGGCCCGCATCCACCCTCGCTCTCCAGGCAACAAACATTCCGAAAGTCGCTTCCTCTCCATAGCACATGCACGACAGATCCCCGTCCACCAACAATTTGCGCTAGGACGAAAGCATTTTCCAAGAATGTTTTCATTAATCAAGAACGAAAATCGGAGGTTCGAAGACGATCATCCATCCATCCATCCATTTTCCAACCCGCTGAATCCGAACACAGGGTCACGGGGGTCTGCTGGAGCCAATCCCAGCCAACACAGGGCACAAGGCAGGAAACAATCCTGGGCAGGGCGCCAACCCACCGCAGAAGACGATCACATACCGTCGTAATTCTGACCATAAACGATGCCGACTGGCAATCTGGCTGCGTTATTCCAATGACCCGCCGGGCAGCTGGCATGATTGTCTCGGATGTGAATCGCTGTATGCAGTGTGTAAAACAGTTTGTTTGTCGACCAGGGCATGCAAGAAGCAGCATGCAAGACAGACCATGTGATACGCACGACGGAGCCCCGCTCACCAACAATTCACTAACCAGTCAAACATGGCACACGCACGTCAGAGCCCCACACATCAACAATTCACGCGAAAGCATTTGCCAAGAATGTTTTCATTAATCAAGAACGAAAGTCGGAGGTTCGAAGATGATCACATACCGTCGTAGTTCCGACCATAAACAATGCCGACTGGCGAGCCGGCGGCATTATTACCATGATCCGCCGGGCAACCAAAGTCGTTGGGTTCCGGAGGGAGTATGGTTGCAAAGCTGAAACTTAAAGGAATTGACGGAAGGGCACCACCAGGTGTGGAGCCTTTGGCTCAGGTAGACTCAACACTGGAAACCTCACCCGGCTCAGACAAAAAGAACAATGAAAAGTCAACGTGGCTCAGAGGTTCATGTGGACTGTAGCAGATGCGAAACCGACTGAGGCGGTGTTTGGAAAATGAATAGTCAACGTGACTCACAAGTGCATGTGGACTGTACACTGATGAAAGCAATTCAGGTGAGGACTTGGGGGCGGGCACATGAGCAGGCAGTGCGTACTGAACGATGACTAAGAGATGCCTGTTCACCCATCAATACATTGTCCTCACTGGGCGTCACTGGGCATCCTTCCCCTCACACCCCGTCCCTCGCTCTGGGAGGTGGGGGCGCGGCGGCGGTCCTCCAGTTTTCAGTCACGGACAATTGTATGTTGCTCTCTCCAGAGTTCCTTTACAGTCGTATCCTCAAACCCACCCCTTAACTCTTTGAGGGCTGAATATTTTTTCTGAAACGCAATGGCTTCACACAGAAATCAACATAAAACATCTGTTGCTGCATTCTATGGCTGCCAGTTTGCCAAGAATGTGCGGCAGGCAAGCTGCCAGGCTGTGTTCACGTGGCTGCACGGGGCAACAGCAGCGGCCACGGTCACAGTGCATTGCAATCTGGTTTCTACCTCTTATCATTGTTAAGTGACAGCCTATGGCACTGTTTGCCTGGGAGGACTATGTCAGCTACATGAACCTGTTCAGCACCACGATTAGCTGGGGACCAATCAGCTGAAGCTGCAAAACCTCATATTCGTTTTCAATCGCTTGTATCAAATTCAGACAGAACAGGCATCACGTCCTCCACGGCGTATTTTGCTTTACGTTTTAACCTCTCGCTAGATGGCAGTGCCATTTTTGCCATTCTCTGCACCTTGCTACTCACGGGAGTGCAGGAAATCTCGGTCAAAACCAATGAAGAGAACTTTCCTTCTACCAATGAGAGTCTAACTAAAATGCAACGGTTGGTTTTGTCACAGTTTACAGCTGATTATCGATTATCGTCAGCTCCTCCTATTGACAAAAGTCGACATCAGCCCTGAAAGAGTTAAGAAGAAGCATGTTTGATGTGAATCGCTGTATGCGGCGTGTAAAACAGTTTGCGAGGGGTATTCCATGGTCTTACAGTTGGTGGGCGGGTCTCTCTTAGTTGCTCTTGTGAGCGGGCACATGACCAGGCAGTGTGTATGCTTCGAGAGTTAAGAAGAATCATGTTTGTCGCGGATGTGAATCGCTGTATGCAGCGTGTTAAACAATTTGTTTGTTGCAGATGTGAATCACAGTATGTAGCGTGTAAAACAATTTGTTTGTTGCGGATGTGAATCGCTGTATGCAGCGTGTAAAACAGTTTGCGAGGGGTATCCCATGGTCTTAGCAGTGTCTATGCTTCGATGTGAATCGCTGTATGCAGCATGTAAAACGATGTATTGTAGGTTTCCCTCTCCAGAGTTCCATCTTTTCATTCACCTACAGTTGTATCCTCAAAACCAACCCCATTTGGACAACTGTGTCTTTCAGGAAGTGTTCACCAATCAATACATAATTATGCTGCGTATGGTACGCCGCGGGTTGGCTAGTCTGTAATAAATGTAAAACCAGATGTGAACTTAGAACACAAATTCTTAAATACTCTTAAGGAACATTGAAAAATCTTGGTATATATGTTTAATTATTCCATCCATCCATCCTGGGTTGTGCCAGTCCTAGCAAGCATAGAGCACAAGGCAGGAACAATCCCTGGATGGGGCGCAAGTTCACTACTACCGCTGTGCCACCGTGCTCCCACATGTTTAATTATTAACAGTATACATTATTTAAATTAACAATTTATCTGTAAAATGTAATATAAATACTTTGATGCATTTCATTATAAAAATGTTATAATAATAATAATAATAATAATACATTTTATTTATACAAGGCGCCTTTCAGGGAACTCAAGGACACCGAACAACAATAAATAAATAAATAAATAAATAATTAAATAAAAGACACAATTATAAAAAACTTAAAACATCAGAAAATCTAGAAATTAAAACCAAACAAAACCATTATAATCAGGAGGAAAAAGAAAAAGCCATTTTAAACAGATGCGTTTTAAGTTTACATTTGAAGGATGAATATGATTTGATATTTCGGAGATCCGCAGGCAATGAATTCCAGAGCTTGGGAGCAGAACGGCTGAAAGCTCTGCTCCCCATGGTGGTTAGACGGGCGGGAGGGACAGTCAGATGGGTGGAGGAAGAGGATCTAAGGTTACGGGATGGAATGGCAACATGAAGAAGGTCAAATATGCAAATCAATATAAATATCACATTTCATTCAGTGTTTGGTTAAAAAACAATGGAAAAGGAACGTGAAAAAAAGAAGAATTTAAGCCAATGCGAAGTGGAGGCCAGGAAAAACATACTATTTGTTGGCTAACGCAGTGGTATAAGTAACAAAAGTGTGGCGGTGACACTCAAAAGTTCATGTTCAGAAAGCTGCACAGTGCCTGAAACAAAAAAGAATTGGTCAGATATCACAATCGATGTGAAAATAGCTAATCACTGCCCACTGTCTGTTTATTCTGTTTCAAAAAATATTCGGTGAGGAGACTTGCTATACTTTAAGGGACTCCTTGCCTTTTACTCCACTAGTTGGAAAAAGCACATGTGACTGTGCATAGCTGCCATTTTTATAGGTTTTCCAGCTATATATAATGTAATATCAGCTCATTCTTTTGGTGATTCATCCCTGGCTGATGTAGCTTGTCCAGCGTTGTTGCAATACCACTGTGTGTGCAGTTGACCGCTCCAATACCGGACTGGAATACTGGACGTTGGTGTGAATTGCTCTTTGATGTTTCGCAGTTCAACTACATTGTAACTAAATCTTACATATCTGGATAACAAGTAGATAATACCATCCTATGCGGCTGGCATGGCACGAGTCAGTGATGATTGTGAAATACCCAGTTGGTCAACAAGTATAAGATGAAAAGCTCCTGTGGCTAAAAACCCAAGAGTGGACAGAACTCGCAAAGGAGCAGGTAGAGCAAATTCCTCAAAGTTTGCCTTTGTAAAGCCAGCACTAGTTCAGCACATAGCTCCAAGAGGATAGCTGTTGGAAATTGATATTGACTTAGGAGCCTGTCATCATCTTCTGTAAATAACCATTTTTCTTCTAATTCTTTCATTTGCGATGTCTTCTAACAATGCTAAAGCAGCCATGGAAATTGGAATAGTTTGTCAATTTTGTGCACTATTATATTGTTACAGAACATTTACAATAAAGTGAATTACATTTGTAAATGATATGCAATTAATTGCAGTGTATTTCATAAAAGCCACATCATAGATGAGAGTATAAAATAGAAAAGTAGACCAGAAACAGTAGCACTGCTTTGATGCTGGGTGCTGCCAGTTTGCAAAACCAAACAGAAATGTGCGTACGCAAGGGTGGATCATACTGTGAAAATGTGCGTGGTCTTATGCCAAATTTAGCTTTTATATATCTCAAAGTGAGCATGGAAACGGATGTATGCAACATTTTTGTGTGTACACAACGTTTATACATTAGGTCCCTGGTATGAAATAAAAGCACAGCCTTCATGAATAATTGGGATGATTTTCTGTAAAGGTCTGAAAATTTTAAGAGGGATGGTCTTCATCCTAACATAAGAGGATCTTTTGTTTTATCCCAAAATATGGCAGAAAAAAACTGCTTGGCTGACTGAGCAGAGTACAATCCAGGCCGCAGCCTTGTGATCTTAAACCGTAGGCTGTTGTTTATCCCACCTGTTATAAATCTTGTAGATGCTACCCAGAAACCCTGATGTGGTGAATTTTCTAAATTTAATCTTGAAGCAAAATCTAAACCACTTGATAACCAAAGACTAAACAGCATAATTAGAGCACAAGTGTTAAAATGAGATCCTCTACTAAAGTACCTCTATTAGTAACTTAAGTCAAATTAAAACAAAACATATAACACTAGTCCAGAAATGACTTTACAGTTTAAATGCTGCTTGCTAAACATTTACTCTCTTGGAAGTAAAGCTGCTTTGATAAGTAATATTTTATGAAGTACAACACTTGATTTGTGTCTTTTTACTAAAACATGACTTAGTAAATTCAACACTGTTCCCTTAGTTGAAGCGTCACCAAACATTCCTTCATAGATAATTCTGTGTGAGAAACTGCAAACTGCTTCTAAAAATGTAATTGAATTTGCATCCTTTGAGATTAAAGCTGATTCACAATTGTAGTGCTTGTCTACAGAACCTCAAAGCTATATACATTGTTTATGACACAATTTGGCAGCCTTTTATCTAATTTTGGTATTATTTATGATCATGTGGTGTTGAATATTTCTTTTAATATACCCATTAATATGGAAACTGACACTTTTAGCAGTTTTTAGCCACTTCTTCCGGTTGACCGTATGCTACAGTGAATGGCTGCTTCTACTGCTCTCAGTTTTTGTTATTCTTATTTTATGTTTTACTGGATTAGTAGTACAATGAAACTGGATTATGATACTGGACTAAACTCCTGGAATCTGCCATTCCCTTCATTGGTCATAATTGATAAAAATTCTTATAAGGCTAAAATTCTTTTCAATCAATATACTGTTCAGTCCGTCTACTACAGGTCTTAGTGAGGTTAACACTGAAACATCTGCATTTTTCAAAATTCTTCACTGACAAAATGAATAAAATCTTGACCTGTATTCCCACCGCCATTCAGTTCTTCTGTGTTACCTCTGTCATCTTTTTCCCTTCTTCAGTTTGAGCCTGTGTCTCTTTTTCAGCTGTAAGATACAGTAGTTTCTCAAATTAAGTCATCACTGTGCTCCCTTGATATTGTGCCTGCTCACTTTTTTAAAAAAAGTCCCGACAACCATTGGCTTCATTATATTGGGTATAATAAATTCCTCATTAGCAAATGGCATTGTTAATTCTTGTTTATAATGTTCAGTGTTTCAGTCATTGCTAAATGAGAAATTTCCAAGTAACTACAAACCATTTTCTAATTTTCCTTTTCTTTCAAAGGTTCTGAAAAAGTCATTTGTTCTTAGCTTAGTTATCTCCAGCGTAACAGTATCATGCATAAGTTCCAGGTTTAAGGCCTCAGCACAGTGCTGAATCAGGACTCCTTTATTTTTCCCACAGTCAACAGTGGATACAATGTGGTTTTAGTCTTACTTGATTACTCAGTAGCTGTACAAGGGCACTTGGAGAGGGAAGACATCAATGGAGGCAGGATCAGGTCCTGAAGACCATTGCTAAAGCAATCAGCATAGGATTTGAGCGGGAAAAGCAGTGCCAACCCCCCAAGAAGACCATCACCTTTGTAAGAGCAGCCAAATCCCACCAAAAGATCATCTTTGGCAGGCATCCTGGCATCAGCAAGAGACTGGCAGTTACTGGTGGACCTCGGACGGCCACATTGCAGCCACCACCCTGTGAGTAGACATTGTCCTGGTGTCTGAATCCACCAAGCAAGTTATTCTTCTGGAACTAACAGTTCCATGGGATGAACGTTTGGATGAAGCCTTCGAAAGGAAGCTCTTCAAGTATGTGGAACTGGTCAGCTTCTATAAGCAGTCAGGATCGTGAAAAAGAGAGAGGAAAGTGTCTCCCAGTGGAGGTCTGGTGCAGGCCATTTGTGGCCCGTTCTTTGGTCAAAGCCTTTAGCAGTTTGGGCATCAAAGGAGAGAGTAAGAGGAGAGCCATCTGAAGTACCATTGAAGAGACAGAGAGAGCCTCAAGATGGGTATGGCTCCAGAGAGGAGAGGCATGGGGTCAGAATAGCTAGCTGTCTGGAGAAATGCTGGGGTCTGATCAACCATGGTCAGGGCACCTGGAGGAGAGTTTATGATGCTGAAAGACTCGAAACGCTTGATGACCACTGGAACATCACTGATGAAATTCCCAGACTGAGGCATCAGCAGATTTAAATTCACAATGACCATTGGACCCCAGTTTGTATATCTCAGCCCACATATTAAGAATTCTGCTATTATCTTTGACAGTTCATTGAAATCTGACAAACAAATAAGTGCAGTTGTGCAGGGGAGTTTTTTCCAAATCATGTCCCTCACCTAGGGACCTCGAAACAGTCAAGCATGCATTCATCACATCTAGACTGGACTTTTGTAGTTGTCTGTGCCTGGGAGTGCCATAAACTTCCATACACTGCCACCATCTTGTTTTAAATGCTGTGGCTAGCCTTTTAACATGGACAAAGAAAAAGAAACATATTTTCCAATTACTGGCCACACAACACTACCAGTAAAATTTAGAATCCAGCCTAAAGTTTTGGTATTTGTTTTTAAAACCCTATGTGGTCTGGTTCCACAGTACATCTCAGATCGTCTACAGTCTTACACTCTCCCAAGGTGTCTTAGGTCATCAAACCAACAATTGCTGTTTATTCCATGGTCACAACTAAAGTCCAGAAGTGATCAGTCTTTTGATGTTGCCTCACTCAGGCTGTGGGATGCAATTCCCTAACAAGTAAGATTATCCCAATCTACATGAACACTTTGAGATCTTGATGAGGACTTAGATCTTGGCTTGGCTTGTGTTTACTGGTTATTTATATTTGTTCTTTACTATTTGTTTAGATTGGTATATTTTTCATATTTTTTCAATGTGTTGCATATTGTTTTTATTCTCTTTTCCATTAGCATATTTCATGCATCTGTAAACTTGTATATTTTGGTCTGCTGTATAGCACTTTATTACAATTTCTGTATTTATTAAATGAGCTATATAAATAAAATCACTTGACTTGAAATGTTTTACTTGTTTGTTAAAGTCGTGGATTTTGCCAAATTGTCAATGGCCAGCTCAATCATAACCACACCTTGAATTTAATTATTTCTTATAGAGTTGAGATTCAAAATGTAATTATTGCTTCACTAAATGAAGATATTCATGATCACTACTTAATTAGGTTTGATTTGCCCTTAACAATACACTTAAAACAAGGACAGTGCCACATCTACATTGTAGCTCTGCATCAAAATTCGTAGATATATTGAGAAATTGAAGCATAATTGTTAAAAACAATTTAAATCCACTAACATCAAATTTTAATGCAACTTTGAAGGAGGTTTTGGATACTCCAGCTCTCCTTAAAGCAAATGATTAAATTGCATAAAATACTCTGGTTTAGGTACTTCAGTTCTTAAAATTACAAATCCAAAAACTAGATTATAAATGGACAGCAACAAAGCTGAATGTCTTCCAAATTGCCTGGCCAGAGTGTGTTAAAATGTATAAAAAGCTCTCTTAATAGACTCTTCTGGCTTTCATTCTATAGTAATACATAACAGCAATAATAATTGTCATGTACTAGAGCAGGTGCTAATCTAACAAATGGGAACTGCAATGCAAAATAACAGGTGGCGCAGTGGTAGTGCTGCTGCTTTGCAGTAAGGAGACTGTGGAAGATTGTGGGTTCGGTTCCTCCCTGTGAGGATAGTGCTTTGAGTACTGAGAAAAGCGCTATATAAATGTAATGAATTATTATTTAGAAGTGCAAATTTTATGAGCTTCTTGAATGATAAAATTGACAATATATGATCCCAGATTTCTCCTGTCTCTCCTTGTGCAAAACACTTTGGTAATTTTAACTTGATAACAGAAAAAGAAGTCAAAATTTTTATTTGTAAATTAATACTACCTGCCCCTGTCTCGAGAAAACTACTTAACAGTGCAGATCTTAATGCAGACAAAGTGTTAGTTATATGACACTATCTGTAAAAAATCTGTATAGACTTACACACAACAATTACGGATCTATTTCAAATGTATCTTTTCATTCTTAAATACTAGGAAATAGTAGTTTCAACACAGCTTCATTATCACCTTACACGTCATAATTTATTTTCCAGAAATTGTGGTCTGGCTTCCACCCTTGTTACAGTACACAAAAAGGCACCAACCTAAAATGTAAACAATATTCTAATATTCGTAATTGAAGGAAGTTCCACACTAATTATGTTGCTAGATTTAAGCACAGCTCTAACACCATTACAAAAGTTGAAAGAAAGTTGGTCTCTCATGCACTGTCCCTGCAGGGTTTAGTTCATGTTTATCAGATCAATTTCAGTATGCATTGAAATGTGTTGAGTGCTCTGTCATTATAATCTCTAGAAGTTAAATATGGCATACTGCAGAGCTCAGCACTGAGACCTTGGTTTCCATTTTACATACTTCCATTAGGAACTATCATTAGAAAACATAATATTAAATTTTCACGCATACACAAACCCAGCTATAGCTTTGCTTATACCAAACTAGATCCGCCCGTGTAGTAGTGAAACAGGACAAACTTTAATCTATATATATAAAAATGGAATGGGTGGGTCGTCGGGTGGGCCTTTTTTTCATTCCGTCGTTTTTTCGACGTTTTGAAAATGTAGAATGATTATTTGATTTTTTTGTTTTTATTTGACCGTGTCTATGTAGCCGCCGTCGTAATAAAGTATCGCTAAAATCGTCATTTATCGTAATTTATTTTTGACGTATAACGTCGCCGTCGTCGAGGTCAGTGATACCAGTGCAAAAAATCTGCTTACGGTTGAAAGACACGCCCTTTTCACTGGACAGTTAAAAACACCAATCAAACTAACGATGACATCAAGTATTACCCAATCAAAAGTAGGAAAGGAGGCATCTTCATAAAATGCGTGTGGGATGATTTGCATGAGACGCTGCTTTAAAAAAAAAATGATAAAAAAAATACGGGATAAATCCCGTCCAGTATTGATTCAAAACGGGACGCGCAATTTCATTCTCAAACGCGGCACGATTCCGTATTTTAAAGGACGGGTGGCAACCCTACAGTGCCAGGTAACCACCCATACAATCACATTGTGATTCAGACTAGGAATGCAATGAATGTAATTACCCCGATCTACATACAAGGCGAAAGTCTTGCAACATTCAAAGATGATGGATTGGGATAAGTACACCATACAACATAAAACAGCTTATGAAGCCTTGAACCGAAAAAAGCAACATCTCAGAGATCGTAAAAAAAAAAATAGGAGCTAATGTCGTTTTACTCGCTGTAGATTTTAGTCAAACATTACCAGTTATTTCACGAGGGAGACCAGCACATCAACTCAACCGTGTTTAAAATCCATGCTTCTCCCACGCTCGGTTATAAGTCGCGTGTTCTCGGGTAGGTGCACCAAAAAATTTATACATTTAAGCATGTAATGGCCAAACAAAAAATGAGGTATACCCGAAGGCACAGCAGTAGTACTTAATGTAACTTTACTTCTTAAATGTTAATGTTTTACTGTTTAATAATTTATACGCTTCTTATATGTTGTTCAAATTCTTTTATCAAAATACCACTGACAGCGCAATGCACGATAACATCGAGTGAATACACCATACGCATCCGCCCACGGCTGCCCTGCTGTGCGCAGATAGGACTTGATTGTACAATAAAATAAAATAAAGATAAAAAGACTAAAACAATCATCACCCATAAAACGGATAGTAGACGTGACGTACTATATGTGTACCACATTTCAAGTGTATAGGTGCAACGGTTTGCGAGCTACAGGTCATTTAAAATCCTGGACAGACACACAAATTGCCACGGTAGCAAATTACAGAAGAAGATTTTACTGTTTAATAATTTATATTTATATGAAACGAGCTGTATATACCCGGCATTGCCCGGGGCAGAAGTAACGTAATCGGTCAAACACTTACATATATACCAAAGTAAACCTAATCGGTCAAACAGTTACATATATAAAAAAACCGAACCTAATCGGACAAACAGCTTCATATATACAGAAGCGAACCTAATCGGACAAACAGCTAATCTATATACATAAGCAAACCTAATTGGTCAAACAGTTACATAAATACAAAAGCAAACCTAATCGATGAAACAGCTTCATATATACAGAAGCGAACCTAATTGGTCAAACAGTTATGCATGTGCAGAATAATTTTACAAAGATTATGCGTGTTAACAATCATTAAAAAGAAAAGATTGAGGAACTCTTCTTCTATATGTGATGAAGCTGGATGAAGCTGACTTGACGAAGACGTAGGTGGCATAGATTGTTTTTTCTAAAACAGAAGAAAAAAATGAGTATCTATTATTATTTTAAATTAGAATGAAAATGAGAACCTTGATTAGAGATAGATTATCCGTATTAAAATATGTGCATGAATAAACTTTTGCTAACTCTCTAGCAAAAGTTTATTCATACAAATTGGCATGGGATGGCTTTGTGAAAAAGTAAAAATTAGATAAAAATAAATTGAGAATGCGTACTTCGATTTGACTGAGATTATCTGTAATGATGAAAAAAAAGTTTAGTATGTTTTTTTTTCCATACGGGAAGGATGTAAAACCTTACATAGGCACCCTTCAGCCCGTACTGAAGGGTAGTGTCAGATTCTTACTGACTAAAAAACACCCTTTTTATTCCACAGCTACCCCAAAAACCACTATTAGGCATTACTTTGGGGTGGCAGTAGTTTAGTTATGAAACAGCTGGGTCCTGAAAAAAATCTGTCTTATTAGTGGCTTCATCACATATAGAAGAACAGTTCCTCAATCTTTTCTTTTTAATGATTGTTAACACGCATAATGTTTGTAAAATCATTCTGCACATGCATAACTGTTTGACCAATTAGGTTCGCTTCTGTATATATGAAGCTGTTTGATCGATTAGGTTTGCTTTTGTATTTATGTAACTGTTTGACCAATTAGGTTTGCTTATGTATATAGATTAGCTGTTTGTCTGATTAGGTTCGCTTCTGTATATATGAAGCTGTTTGTCCGATTAGGTTCGGTTTTTTTATATATGTAAGTGTTTGACCGATTACGTTACTTCTGCCCCGGGCAACGCCGGGTATATACAGCTCGTAATCAATAAAAAAACAGGATAAATGTAGCCGGAGGTAGACTGATTCAAATGGAGGCTGGCGAGTGAGTGAGGAGGGCTCCACCTGGCTCCCCACTCCTGACATCACACTTCCCCCTCCCCTAGACCCGCAGTTTTTATCTTGGATTAGCAAAAATGAATTGCTCCTGTAAGCAAACTGTGATCTTAAGTGCGATGATAGAAGTTACAAATTCAACCGGAATGTTCAAGCAAATTAGAGAAAAAAAATGATCTAAATCCATTAAGTAGTTCTCTCGTGAAAAGAGGGCAGACATACAGATGTTGGATTTTACAATATACAGTCTGTAACAGATAGGGGGCGCTGTCCTCCCCTTGTACCCTCAGACAATGCGCCAGACACCAGATAAAAGTCCAAGAATTAATTTATTATAATAATAAAGTGCACAAAGCACCTCCACTCCACAATACTCTAATAATAATCAATAATACACAATCACAATAACCAATCCTCCACTCCCACAGCTCAGTCACCCTTCCTCCCAACTCGGCTCACTGCTGGTATTTCCCACAGTCCTTTTATAGTACTTGACCCGGAAGTGCTTCTATCCCTTAGTCCATGTGATTTCCTAGAACTTCCGGGTCAGATGAAATCTCCTTCTTTTCTTCAGCCCAGAAGTACATCATTTCTTCCATTTCCATTACTGGGAAGTACTTCCATGCTATACGGAAAGTATAAGTCCCTGAGCTTCCCTGTAGCGTCCCCTGGTGGCCCCCACGGTATCCAGCAGGGCTGTGAATTAAAACTCCATGGTCGATAATGCCCTGCTGGAATTCGGGGCACCTCCATGTTGCAGGGAGGCCTCCATCTGGCGGCTTGGGGGTATTGGCTGGGATAAACTGCCAGTCCTATACCACAGTTCTTCCCCCTCAGTGAAGCCCAGTGGGGTGAAGCATAAAGTCCTGCGAGGGTCGACTTCCTCCAGGAGGAGCCTCTGGCTGTGGCCGGTCCTTGGCTTTGTCCTGGAAAATAATCCCGGGAGAACCTAGGGGGAACATCATATATATTAGTCCTTTTCCTTGGACAATTCCGCCATATGTGTCCTGGCCGGCGACATTAATTACACTGCCGCCTTCCTCCCTGCGAGACTGAAAGCATCTTGGAAATTCTGGCTCCGCCCCTTTATCCACTGAGGAGGGTTTCACAGCCGCACCTGCGCTCTCAGCTCCCTTCTCTACTTTATCAGGAGACCCCCGTTTCTCTTTTGGGATCTCCTTTTTAATCTGGGGCTTGTCCACAGTCTGAGTCTCTCTATTTGCCAGAGAGAGACCCTTTACTGTTTGGACCCCTTTGGATTTATGAACAACCGGTGTTGGTTTCTTCAGCATCGCATCATACCGAGAGGTAGCACTGCTCAGCTGCTCCGGTCAAAACCCCATTTTCCCCAGAACACACGGTAATAACACAAGCGTGTTTTGTAGGGCTCGAGGTTACTTGGCACCCGCTACTAATCAATCACGGGCCCGTTTCACTCTGCGTCCCTTTATTTTGTACGGTATGGGTGTCACTTACCTGTACCACTGAATTAATTAATACGGGAGGCTCCCGACCAAACCGCTGCTGGTAATCATCCACCTTTCTTAAAGGCGCTCCTGCCACTGCTCCCAGCTCCTCAACAATCGTCTTTATTGTTGACACAATCTGTAAGAAACTTTGCATTGGCTGAAGTAATTTTTCCAGCTCGCGCACATCCATATTATTATTTAAATCGGTCGAAGGCAGGCTTGAGCCATCATTAGCCCTACCTTCCGGCCGGGAGCCAATGAGCACACCCGCTTCCGGCACGTGCTTGGTTGGGCTGCGCACCGCCGTCTGGGAATTGGAGTTCTTCTCGGAGGCCCGTGGTGCCGCCTTTGGCTGACTGCGATCCGCCTGTCTCAATTTATCAGCGGACCGATCAGTCATTTCCCGGACCTCATTACCTTTTTGTGGGGTGAGCGGTGCTTTGCTCGCCTCCCCCTTCCCCTTCGGAAAGACCAAGTCCATCGCTTCTTGTTTGAAGTCGAAAGCAGTGGGATGTGGACCTTCTCCTTCCCAGAATCCCACGGGGTAGGTCACGTGTCCCTTGCCGGCACCCGACATATGGAAATCCTTCTGGCTTATCTGCTTGACAGAGAGTGCACCAACACCGTCGGGTTTGTCTTCTGCCTCCCACAGAGCCTCTAGATGGACTTCTTTGAGGTATGTGCACGGGACAAAATGTGTTGTTTTAAAGATGTTATCAATTAAATCCCCGGCACATACCTCGTGGTGGTAGTCTTTTTCCTCCGGAGGCCTTTCCTGACCAGTGTAGTTGCTCCGTAGCTCCTCTTGAGCGTCGGCAATGACGAGTGTGGGACCTGCACGTGGGCTGCAGCTCTGCTTAGCCTTCTTCTTCCCCATGACGGACTTGGTAATCGTGGGTTCTGGCAATTTTTCTCTGCGTGTTGTGATGCTGTATTCTTGGGGTTTCTGTCCACAGAAATTTTTTCAGGTCCTCTGCCAAAACAACGGCCAGAGAATCCTGCTGACTACGCCACTGTGACAGATAGGGGGTGCTGTCGTCCCCTTGTACCCTCAGACAATGCATCAGACACCAGATAAAAGTCCAAGAATGAATTTATCTATACTAATTAATAAAAGGCAAAGCCCTCACTGACTCACTGACTCACTGACTGACTGACTCACTCATCACTAATTGTCCAACTTCCCGTGTAGGTGGAAGGCTAAAATTTGGCAGGCTGATTCCTTACAGCTTACTTACAAAAGTTAGGCAGGTTTCATTTCGAAATTCAACGCGTAATGGTCATAACTGGAACCTCATTTTTGACAATATACTGTAATGGACGGCAGCTTTATGGCCGTGGGAGGCGGAGTTGAGTGTCACGTCATCACGCCTCCCACGTAATCACGTGAAAAGACTGTGAACTGAGTAAGGAGAAATGAAGGAAGACCCGCAAACAGCGAAGAACAAAAAATTAATTAAACAATTGAGAAGGGAGCGAGTGAAGCATACAAGCATCTTCATAAGGGAAACAAAGCACGGTGTAAAACGTAAGTTTAAATTAAGTTTATTGAAACGCTCCCGTTGCGGATTGCAATAACATATTCGCGAGATAAAAGAACTCAGTACGGAGAAATGAAGGAAGAGCCGCAAACAGCGAAGAACAAAAAATTCATTAAACAATTGAGAAGGGAGCGAAACAATAAGAAGCCAGCGAGTGAAGCATACAAGCATGTTCATAAGGGAAACAAAGCACGGTGTAAAACGTAAGTTTAAATTAAGTTTATAGAAACGCTCCCGCTGTGGATTGCAATAACATATTCGCGAGATAAAAGTTTAATGACAAGACACGAGGTATAAACGAACCACACGCCGTAGCGCAACGTTAGGGGCAACAGTTTCAACCATTCTATGATCTGCTTCTCGCAACTGAAAGACGGCACATGGCGGATGTTAGCCGACTTGCTGACCACAACGTTAGGGGCTTCAACTCTGGTGCTGACGATAGAGATTCGATTCCCGAGAGGGGATGAAGTGAGTGTGTATGCCTGATGAGCCCAGAATTAGGGAGAAACACGTGTCGCATACTCTTTGCATTATTTGAAAGTAAACTATTAAAACCATTCTATGATCAGCTTCTGGGAACAGAAAGAGGGCACGTGGCGGATGTAAGGCGACTTCCTGACCAACCACAAGCGTAACCTGGCAGGTAACCACCCATACAGTCAGATTGTGATTCAGAAAACGAATGCCATGAATGTAATTACCACGATCTACATACTGTCAAATAAACGAAACACACGCCGTAGCGCGACAGCTGTGAAAAGCGAGGTTCAGAAAAAAACAGATCCTTAACAAATTGTTATTGGTATACTGTATTTTCGATCCGTTTAAAAAGGTTTTCTTTTCTTAAAAAATTAAAAGCAGTACTTCGCCGCAACGAAGCGCGAGAATTTGGCTATATATATCTGCTTCTCACACTTAAAAGAGGGTACGTGGCGGATTTTAGATGACTTCATGACCAAACATTACTGTTACCTGCCAGGTTGGGTTACCACTTTTAATACAAAAAAATAAGGGACGCATACTGCAGCGGGTGCCACATCCCAGTGCCAACACTTTGCAGACTGTACTTAAAAGACCCGCCCTCCTCACTGGACAGTTAAAAAGACCAATCAAACTAACGATGACGTCAAGTATTACCCAATCAAAAGTAGGAAAGGAGGCATCTTCATAAAATGCGTGTGGGATGATTTGCATGAGACGCTGCTTTAAAAAAAATGATAAAAAAAATACGGGATAAATCCCGTCCCGTATTGATTCAAAACGGGACGCGCAATTTCATTCTCAAATACGGGACGATTCCGTATTTTAAAGGACGGGTGGCAACCCTACAGTGCCAGGTAACCACCCATACAATCAGATTGTGATTCAGACTAGGAATGCAATGAATGTAATTACCCCGATCTACATACAAGGCGAAAGTCTTGCAACATTCAAAGATGATGGTTTGGGATAAGTACACCATAGAACATAAAAGAGCTTATGAAGCCTTGAACCAAAAAAAGCAAGATCTCAGACATCGTAAAAAAAACAAATAGGAGGTAATGTCGTTTTACTCGCTGTAGATTTTAGTCAAACATTACCAGTTATTCCACAAGGGAGACCAGCAGATGAACTCAACGCGTGTTTAAAATCCATGCTTCTCCCACGCTCGGTTATATGTCGCGTGTTCTCGGGTAGGTACACCAAAAATGTATACATTTAGGCATGTTATGGGCAAACAAAAAATGAAGTATACCCGAAGGCACTGCAGTAGTACTTAATGTTACTTTACTTCTTAAATGTTAATGTTTTACTGTTTAATAATTTATACGCTTCTTATATGTTGTTCAAATTCTTTTATCAAAATACCAGTGACAGCGCAATGCACGATAACATGGAGTGAATACACCATACGCATCCGCCCACGGCCGCCCTGGTGTGTGCAGATAGGAGTTGATTCTACAATAAAATAAAATGAAGATAAAAACCCAGGATTGTTTCCTGCCTTGTGCCCTCTGTTGGCTGGGATTGGCTCCAGCAGAACCCCGTGACCCTGTGTTCGGATTCAGCGGGTTGGAAAATGGATGAATGGATGGATTTTACTGTTTAATAATTTATATTTATATGAAATGTGCTTCTTATATATTACTTCATATTCTCATATGATAATGATGTTAATGTTGTTTATATTGATTTCTATGTTATTGAAACTGCATGTATGTGTGTATATGTGTATATATATATATATATATATATATATATATATATATATATATATATATATATATATATATATATATATATATATGTGTGTGTGTGTATACATATATATGTGTATATATATATATATATATATATATATATATATATATATATATATATATATATATATATATATGTGTATATATATATATATATAAATATATGTGTATGTGTGTGTGTGTGTGTGTGTGTGTGTGTGTATATATATATATATATGACAGCAACACTCATAACAATGACAACACAATTACATTGACAATCATGTTACGTTTTTTTTAAAATGTTTCCTTTTTTTTTTTTCATAACCTCTTTAACACACTACTTCTCCGCTGCGAAGCGCGGGTATTTTGCTATATATATATATATATCTATATCTGTATGTGTGTATATATATGTGTGTGTGTATATATCTGTATGTGTAATATATATATATATATATATATATATATATATATATATACACACAGATATATATAATCTATATAGATATCTGTATGTGTATATATCTGTATGTGTATATATATATATATATATATACACACAGATATATATAATCTATATAGATATCTGTATGTGTATATATATCTGTATGTGTATATATATATCTATCTGTATGTGTGTATATATATATATATGTATGTATTTATATATCTGTATGTGTATATATATATGTGTGTGTGTGTGTGTATGTATGTGTATATATATATATGTTGATATGTGTATATATATGTAGATATGTATATATATGTATATGTATATATATGTTTATATGTGTGTGTGTGTATATTATATATATAAAAGACAGCAACACTCATAACAATGACAACACAATTACTTTGACAATCATGTTACGTTATTTTTAAAATTTTTCCTTTTCTTTTTCATAACCTCTTTAACACACTACTTCTCCGCTGCGAACCGCAGGTATTTTGCTATTTATCTATATATATATAAACGAGAGTTGGGATCCGAGAGACTGTGTTTGTGTGTTTGTGGAGGGATGGAGAGTAAAGGCGGGTTTTGGAGTCACGTGATCATCTCCCCTCCCATTCACCTCATTTCATTCACTTCATTTTGCTCCAAGCTGAGCTCTGCAGCTGGCGCGGTCTTGCTGTTCTGGATTTGCTTTTCACATGGCCAAGTATACGTTGCATGCTCAAGAGTAAGCTCAGCGCACAACTTGGTCATATTACAACCGGAGGGGCGAACTGACAACATGGTATACAAAGAGATCCTTAACAAATAATTATTGGTATAATTTCCCTCAGTTTATTATTTAAAATTTTAAAGCAGTACTTCGCCGCTGCGAAGCGCGGGTATTTTGCTCTCTCTCTCTCTCTCTCTCTCTCTCTATATATATATATATATATGTGGATGTGTATATGTAGATATGTATATATATGTATATATGTTTATGTATATATATGGTTACATAACCTCTTTAACACACTACTTCTCCGCTGCAAAGCGCGGGTATTTTGCTATATGTATATATATATATATATATATATATATATATGTGTGTGTGTATGTATGTATGTGTATATATGTATGTGTATATATATGTTGATATATGTATATATATATGTGGATGTCTATATGTATATATGTGTGTATATATATATATATATATAATATATATATGTATGTGTGTATATATATATATATATATATATATATATATGTGTATATATGTAGATATGTGTATATGTAGATATGTATATATGTGTATATGTTTATGTATATATATGTTTACATAACCTCTTTAACACACTACTTCTCCGCTGCGAAGTGCGGGTATTTTGCTAGTTATAATAATAAAGTGCACAAAGCAACTCCACTCCACAATACTCCAATAATAATCAATAATACACAATCACAATAACCAATCCTCCACTCCCAGCAGCTCAGTCACCCTTCCTCCCAACTCGGCTCACTGCTGGGATTTCCCACAGTCCTTTTATAGTACTTGACCCGGAATTGCTCCTTTTCTTCAGCCCGGAAGTACGTCATTTCTTCCATTTCCATTACTGGGAAGTACTTCCGGGCTATACAGAAAGTATAAGTCACTGAGCCTCCCTGCAGCGTCCCCTGGCGGCCCCCACGGTATCCAGCAGGGCTGTGAATTAAAACTCCAAGGTCCATGATGCCCTGCTGGAACTCTGAGTACCTCCATATTGCAGGGAGGGCTCCATCTGGCGGCTTGGGGGTATTGGCCGGGATAAACTGCCGGCCCTATACCACAAGTCATACGAAAAAGTTTGGGAACCCCTCTTAACTCTTTGGATTTTTGTTTGTCATTGACTGAGCTTTCAAAGTAGCAACTTCCTTTTATTATATGACATGCCTTATGGAAACAGTAGTATTTCAGCAGTGACATTAAGTTTATTGGATTAACAGAAAATATGCATCATAACAAAAGGTGCATAAATCTGGGCACCCCAACAGTGATATTACTTCAATACTTAGTTGAGCATCCTTTTGCAAATATAACAGCCTCTAGACGTCTCCTATAGCCTTTGATGAGTGTCTGGATTCTAGATGGAGGTATTTTTGACCATTCTTCCATACAAAAATCTTTCCAGTTCAGTTAAATTTGATGGCTGCCTGAGCATGGACAGCCTGCTTCAAATCATCCCATAGATTTTCGGAGAAAATTCAATTCAGGGGACTGTGACGGCCATTCCAGAATATTGTACTTCTCCCTCTTTATGAATGCCTTTGTAGATTTCGAACTGTGTTTCGGGTCATTGTCTTGTTGGAATATCCAACCCCTGTGTAACTTCAACTTTGTGACTGATGCTTGAACATTATCCTGAATAATTTGTTGAAATTGGGTTGAATTCATCCGACCCACGACTTTAACAAGGGCCCCATTCCATGAAGCAGCCACACAGCCCCACAGCATGATTGAAACTCCACCAAATTTGACAGTAGGTAGCAGATGTTTTTCTTGGAATGCGGTATTGTTCTTCCGCCATGCAAAGCACTTTTTGTTATAACCAAATAACTCAATTTTTGTCTCATCAGTCCAAAGCACTTTGTTCCAAAATGAATCTGACTGTCTAAATGAGCATTTGCATACAACAAGCGACTGTTTGTGGCGTGAGTGCAGAAAGGGCTTCTTTCTCATCACCCTGCCATACAGATGTTCTTTCTGCAAATTGTGCTGAATTTGTAGAACAATGTACAGATACACCATTTGCAGCAAGATGTTCTTGCAGGTCTTTGGAGGTGATCTGTGGGTTGTCTGTAACCATTCTCACAATCCTGCGCATATCCCGCTCCTGTATTTTTCTTGGCCTGCCAGACCTGGGTTTAACAGTAACTGTGCCTGTGGCCTTCCATTTCCCGATTACATTCTTTACAGTTGAAACTGACAGTTTAAATCTCTGAGATAGCTTTTTGGAGCCTTCCCCTAAACCATGAGACAGAACAATCTTTGTTTTCAGATCTTTTGAGAGTTGCTTTGAGGATCCCATGTTGTCACTTTTCAGAGGAGAGTCAAAGGGAAGCACAACTTGCAATTGACCACCTTAAATACCTTTTCTCATGATTGGACACACCTGTCTATGAGGTTCAAGGCTTAACGAGCTAATCCAACCAATTTGGTGTTGCAAGTAATCAGCATTGAGCAGTGACAGGCATTCAAATCAGCAACATTACAAGGGTACCCACATTTTTGCACAACCAGTTTTTCACATTTGATTTAATTTCATACAACTAAATACTGCTTCACTAAAAATCTTTGTTCAGAAACACCCAAGTATTCAGATGTTCCTAGGAAATGAAAGACATACCACCACTGTTATCTTTTTTTGCTGAAAGTACAGTAAATTATTATGCAGGCTGAGAGGGGTTCCCAAACTTTTTCATATGACTATATATATATATATATATATATATATATATATATATATATATATATATATATATATTGTAAAAGACCAAGCCCCAGGCACAGACAGACAGACACCGTATGTCTTAAACACACACGTTTTATTTTATTCACCCGTGGGTGCACGTCTTCCCCGTGACCCACAGGCAATGCACAGTCCCACACAAGCACTATTCTCACCACAGCAACAATCCTTCTGGCAGCACCACTCCTCCTCAGGCTTAGCCCTCCTCCTCCCGACTCTCGTTCTCCCGAGTGGTGGTGGCTGGCCTTTTTTATACCCCACCCGGAAGTATTCCAGGTGCTTGATCACCTGGGCCTAATTGCATTTCCGGGTGGGGCTGAGGAATTGACCAGCCGGGCTGCAAAGTCCATGCAGCTCCCCCTGGCGGCCATCCGAGCCCCCAACCAGGCTCCATATCCCATGGAGCCATGCGCCCGGTTGGGGAATCATCGTCTGCCAGGGAGGCTGCCAGCAAGCGTCCCAGGGGAGGTATTGAGCTGTCCATGGTAGCTCCCCCGGAACAGATGCAGTAGGGGCGTCCCTGCCGGGCATGGGACCCGGCTGTCCTTCACAATATATATATATATATATATATATATATATATATATATATATATATATATATATATATATATATATATATTGTAGCCGTAGAGGCGTGGAGCCACCTCTAACACCCTGGGGTACCACTCTTGAGACCAGGTGAAAGTATAATAATATTCTTTTTATTACTATACGGTACTGCACCAAGCACTCTCCTCACCACACTCCTATACACAATAAAGTGTCTCAATAAACAATCCTCCACTCCCAGACACGTCGCCACCCTACCTCCCAGCTCAGCTCGGCGTTCTGGGCTTCCCAGAGTCCTTTTATAGCCCCTGACCCAGAAGTGGCTCCAAGCCAAACCCACAAGTCCATTTTCCTTCCGGGTCAGGGCAAACAGTCCTTTTCTTCATCCCGGGAGCACATCGCTTCTTCCAGTCACGTGACTGAGATGCACTCCCGGGTTATAGGGCATGCAAGAGCCCACTAGCCCCCCTACAGTGACTCCTGGCGGCCCCCAAGGTATCCAGCAGGGCTGTGTCACAACACTACAAAGTCCATGAGGCCCTGCTGGAACTCGGGGCACAAATATGCTGTCCGGAGAGCTCCTCCTAGCGGCCTGGGGGTGACAACCGGAGTCCATAGTCGGTCGTCTGTCACAATATATATATATATATATATATATATATATATACATATATATATATATATATATATATATATATATATATATATATATATACAGTACTGTGCAAAAGTTTAGGCAGGTGTGAAAAAATGCTGTAAACAAAGAATGCTTTCAAAAATGGAAGTGTTAATCATTTATTTTCATCAATCAACAAAATGCAGTGAATGAACAAAAGAGAAATCTAAATCAAATCAATATTTGGTGTGACCACCCTTTGCCTTCAAAACAGCATCAATTCTTCTAGGTACACTTGCACACAGTTTTTGAAGGAACTCGGCTGGTAGGTTGTTCCAGACATCTTGGAGAACTAACCACAGATCTTCTGTGGATGTAGGCTTCCTCACATCCTTCTGTCTCTTCATGTAATCCCAGACACACTCGATGATGTTGAGATCAGGGCTCTGTGGGGGCCATACCATCACTTCCAGGACTTCTTGTTCTTCTTTACGCTGAAGATAGTTCTTAATGACTTTGGCTGTATGTTTGGGGTCGTTGTCCTGCTGCAGAATAAGTTATATTATATATATACACAGAGAGAGAGAGAGAAAAGATTTTTGAGTGATGGTGTGCTTAATGGTGTCATTGAGTTAAAAGAGTGGATGGATCATAACTACTTGTCTCCAAATACAGAAAAAACATTTACTGGGAGAGTGGTGCAGATTCCAATGAAATTATCACTTTTTAACTCCATCGATATAAACATTAATTTTACTGATTCATCTTACAATATAGGTGTTATCTTTGACACTGTTTTTTAAAACACAGATTAAAAAAAATCTAAAACCCATTTTTCAAGCTTGAAAATGTTGAAAAACTATGAAAATTAAGGTTTATAGATATGCAAGATACTGAAAAAATAACACCCCCATATATTTTAGAAGGATTGATTACTGCAATATGTTATTCACAGGCTGTTCAAATATTTCTATATGCAGCTTCCAGTTTATTGAAAATGCTGCTGCAGAAATTATTACAAGAACTTGAAAGTATGACCACATAACTCTAGTTCTTAAGTCTTTAAGCATAACTGGAAGTCTGTGTAGAGTAAATTTCAAAACCCTCCTTGTTACTTATAAACTCTTAAAAGGAGATGTCCAAGCTCAACTTTCTGAACTTTCCATTACTAATAAACTGGATTGCACAATAATATTTCAAGATGCTGGTCTACTAAAGATTACAAGGATTAACAATACAGGGAGATCAAGCATTTATGCTCAGTGTCCCAAAGCTATCTGTCTGCAGATATAACAGATGCCCCTTTGGTCTCACTTTTTGAATTCAGGATGTAGACTCACTACTTTAAGCATTGCATACTACAAATTGAGTCTGCTGGTTAGCTGTGTGTACTGCATCTTTAGTTGTTAAACATTTGCATATTAAAATCTACAAAAATTATGAATGGTTACTATTCCTCTTCTGTTTTGTTTCTCTTCTTGGTATCCTGCTATGGTTCTTGGTGCCATTGCTCTACCTTCAACTTTTTTCCTTGCTCATGGTAAAAAAAAAAAAAAATAAATTGTGGTACTGGGAGCCTTTGTTAGATGCCAGAGTACAAACTTTACTGTACAATACCCAAGGACACCCAAGTTTTACAGATCTGTTAGTGGAGAGGAAAAAAAATCTCACTAATGTGAGAGATTATAGGAGAATGGCCAGACTTGTTCAAGAGAAGAGGAAAGTCAGAAATGCTCAGATAGCAACTCTTTACAATAGAACTATTCAGAAGCATCTCTGAATGAATGAGGTTTAGCTTGATGCAGACTGACTACAACAGCAGAAGACCATGCTACTTACCACACCTATCAGGTTAGAATTGGAAGAGGAGGCCACTGACATGATCTGGTTAATTTTGAACTATTCAAAGGTCTTTATAAAGACCTGAAACATTTAGGAAGTTTTATTAACCAAGAAATGTAGTGGTAATATTTTAAAAGTGAACCAAGTCATCTCGCAATGGCATTCTGTTACAATTTTTGTTGACAATGATCTGTAGGATTCTCCAATTTGTGGAGCGGGTGATCAGGAGTGTTCAATGCATAGCATTATTGCATGCCCCATGCACTTCCTGAATATCCAAATTTGAAGATATGATCCAGGTTTTTTCCTTGCCCTTTTTTTTTTTTTGAGGGGGGGGGGGGGGGGGGGGGTTGTTTAACCTTTGCATGAAGTTATGTTCTGAAACTTTGGTTTGAAATGTTCTGCTCTATGACTACAGTTCACTTAAGTTGTAGCCCTGGCTACATGTACTCTTCTCATTTTGACACATGGCTCTAAATTTTTTTTTTAAAAACTACATTCTAGTTTCACATACTCAGCTTTGTTAATTGGATGTTTGTTTGATTACAACTCTTTAAAATTCCCCAATCCATTTAAAAAAATTTCAAGTACCACTGCCTACAACACACATATGATATTTCAAACTTAATGCCTAAAGATTGGCGATATCACCTGGATTCACAAATCTTGTTTGGGTTGTGACATTTAGAGGAAGGGGTTTGGATATGGTATCCAAACTTAACCATCCTGCCATGTATTAAAGGTATAGGCTGGCAGGGTTTTGTAATTTTGCAAAAATTCGGCTTTGATGCCAAATGAGTCAGTAGAATGTCCCAGGACACTTAAGCATTGCTGCTTACCATGAGCATCCCTTCATGGCATCATTTAATCTTATTTACATTTTTAAAAAACCCACCACACACAAATGGTTAGCTTCTGCCATTTTCGTAGCTATTGCTAGTATGGCCGTGCCAAGCCACATAAGAAGAAAGAAGCTAGCAATATCAAGACCATGACTTGTCCCAGCTGTAGCTCTCATCCAGTTTTGTCATGCTGCTGGTGCTTGCTTAGGAGAGAAGCACACCACCCATGTGTAAACAAAAGTAAAAACACACAAATTGATCGGACGATTCCTCATTCATGTTACATGGCCATGAAAAACATCCAATCTAGGACTACAAATGCAAGGAACTCTAATCTGATTTGGAATGATCAGATTTCTGCATCCACACATCCCTGAAAAACCTGTGTCATATTAAGTGGGAAACTCCCCAACAACACCTGTCCCTTGGTTGAGATGGATTAAAAGTAACATTTAGCTAGAATTTCCCCAATATGAAACAGTAAGTAGTTTACCTGACTTAGCAATTGCTAAACATTCATCTTATCCCTGCAGATGTTCTTAAAGAAGATTCAAAACAATGATTTGTTTCATATATTTTGTTTATTTATCAATTTTACACCATCAAAAACCAAGAGGCATGTTAAAGCAAGTAGCATTTGTAATGAGTACAGCAACTCACAAATCAAAAGGCACAATGTCATTTGCAAAATCTGGATTTCAAACCTACTATTTATTTATCTTATGTAACAGTTGAGAAAGTCCAAGATGTTGACAGCTGGTTCTTACTTTGCTCCGACTATAAAAGACAAGTGCAAAAATGGTGCCATGAAACAAGCAAATTTCACAAACCAAACCTATTGGAATTGGCCATTAAAAAAAAAAATCAATTGCTGCATGTCCAGTCAAAACTATAGTAACATTTCTTGTTGAATGTGATACCAGACTTGGATCGATTGTGGTTGAAGCTGCTTTGCTAGAATTTAAGCCATAATGACTAGCTCTGCTCAGATTACATGGATAGTACTACTTTAAGGTTTAATGCTTACCCCTCGGAATTCATCTATCCATTTCTTACGCTGAATGACTAAAGCCCACTCAGAAGTATTTTCCAGGAGAGTTTTGGAGCTCAATGCTTTCAATTCCGTGGCCTTTTCAGTTACCTTAGTTTCTGAAGCTTCAGGTTCAAGCCCTCTGGCTACTGCTGTAAAGGCTTTTCCTTCACCATGTACGGTTACAACTTGCCCTTTAAGGTACACATCATAGCGACCATTGGGATACTGCTCATTTTTGGGTTGGTACACTATTCTTATGGTGCCAGTGATGGTTTTCATATTAGGATTCAAAGCTTGAATCTTCATCATGTCACCCTTATTATCTGGAGCCAAGATAACAATCCGCTTTCCTGTCACCTCAGCTAACACACGGAAGTCAATTATAGTTTCCACTTTCTTGATATTTTGGATGTCAGCAGCATAGGCTTTTACTGCCTTCTGCATCTTTACTTCAGTGGGTGAGAGATCTTTCTTGTAATCTACAGGATTGTCAGTGGACACTTCTTTAGACTTTATGAAAGTATCAGCATCCACTTTCAACTTATTTTCAAGATATTGGTTAATTTTACCATTTACTTTATTTTGGGCAAATTTGATAAGATGATTGGAGAACTTCTGCTGGAAAACCAAAGTAAGCACCTCCACTAATGATCCTGCAACTTCAGCTGCCAACTCCTGTTTAAAAGCATCTAAACTTTCACGCTCACTAGTGGTCAGTGCCACGTTTTCTGCTTTTGCTGCCATGTCTTTCTCTTTAACCATCTTCTCAAGATCGTCACAATATTTGCTGTTAAAGTCTTGGCACATAATGGTGACTGAAGCTACAGCATCTATAGCCAGGGCACTCATATAGGTTGCTTGGATGATACCCAGGGTAATTTTAAGCTTTCCTTTGGCCTCCTCAGAGGCATTACCTAGAACCTTGAACAGTGAAGAATGCAGTTTTTCCTGCCATTCCAGACCCTCTTCATTTGTTTGCAGCACAGAGTCTGCCACTTCCTTAAAAATCTTCTTCATCTTCTCCTTACTAATGGTATCTGACAGCAACACATTCACTTGCATGCCATCCTTCAAGTGGGACAGAACGACTGTGTCAGCTACAGGCTTTAATGGCTCTTGTTTCATATTTTGCTGCACTGTTTGAGTTGCATTTTCCTTGGCTGCCTTTTTAATCTCTTCTACAATGGCTTCTAGTGCTTTATCCTCCGCTTTACCTAGAAGCTCAACAGCAATCTCTTTTCCAGCATATTTAAAAGCATTCTTCATTCCATCCTTTAGAGCCTGCTTAAGCCCAGTCTTGATCTGTTTGCTGAGTACTTTGGGCAATGCTTTCAAATTCTTACCAATGGCTTTGATTGTAGTCATTGTTGCTTTAGCACCCTTGGCAATAACCTTGCCGATTCCAAAGCTGATCAAGGAGAGGCCAACAGAAATTGCTTTCTCAATGGCCCACGATGCCCAGCTGAATTCTCCAGTTATCATGGCTTCAGCACCACTGATGCAGTCTGATATTCCTTCACCAATCAATGCCATACCAATATTGGCTAGTGTGCCACAAGAGACAGCCGTAAGAATGATTCCTCCAACAAGCTGTACGACTCCCAGAAGGAAGATGAGCAGACCTTCCCAACAGAATCTAGGTCTCTCTTTTACAGTATAGATGTTGACCAGGCCCAGTTTGTAAAACTCATACAGTTCTTGCTGAACTTCAGATTGTGCATCTGGGACAAGGGCAAAAACAGAAGTTTCTTGAACATCAGCATCCCTTTCCCTGCCTTGGATTTCTTTCAGCTTCTGCACAGCTTCTTCAATATTTTTATTGAAGAAATCTAGCACTTGGCATCTTGTCATAATGTGATTCTGGAATCTGGTGGTTTCTTCACTCTCTTTGGACTTGTTAGCTAGCTTGACCAACTGCAAGGTCACCACACATTGTTCTTTGAAATAGGCCAGAGAGTCTTTTGCTTTTTCCAAATCTTCCAGTGCTTGATTTAAGTAGTTGTCTTTTGACAGCTTTATTGTGCAGTAGGCATGGCTATAGAAGGCAATGGCAGCCCAAGAAGGATCAAGAGCCATGCTTTTCTCAAACAAGCGGGCACTGACTTCAAACTTCTCATCATAGAGTTCTTTGTTTCCAAATCGGATATATTGATAGATGCTAGAACATGGAGACTCATCAGATTTGGACTGCTGCTTGGCCTTGGCAATATCATCAGCCAAAGCAGCAAAAAGCTCATCTCTCTTCAGTTCCAGTATTGGCTTGGACTTCAGCTGCAGCCATACTCCCCAGTATTCATTTAGAACGGCTACAGTTGCTTTCTCATCATCCACATCCTCAATCTCATTGTAGACAGACAGTAAGATTTCACAGTAGCGGGAAAATAACTCCTCCCGTAAGTAAATTTCTGGAAGATCGTCATCCAAGTAGTGCAACACCCGGGCCTTTGCGACCTGATCTCTGATCCTTTTTACTGCAACAAGAGTGTTAGCTTCCCGGAGGTATTCTGGCATATGGTTAGTGCACGTAATCAGCTGTGCTGAGCCAGGTTTTCCCTTTCGAGCTGTGCGGCCAAAAGCCTGAAGTTCCACTCTTTCATTCTGGGAAAGGAAGGTGAGAACCACAAAGAGTCCTCCACTGTCATTGACATCTCCAGACACTTTGATGTCTGTTCCTCTGCCAGCCAAATTAGTGGCAACAATCACATCACCAGGTGCCAACTCTGCATCTAAAATTTTTGCATTATCATTGTCACTGTGTATATAGAGCTTTAGCTGGCCATGCACATAAGGTGTCAGTGCCTTTTCAATTTCAATAGCTCGGCCGATGCTCTCACATATCACTAGTGCAGCTCTGCCTTTTCCTGTTGAACTGGGAGAGATCTGTTCCTGAACTGTAGCATATATTTTTCTCCTCCATTCCTCTGACGTTTTTGTCATCTCTCCTTGTACCTCAAATAACTTTCTTCTGTTAAATGTTGGTATATGGCAAGTGGTGAGATTTGGGTAGAGTTTGGAAAGAAACTCAATATCTGCATCGGTGCCCAGAGTCCCTGTTGTGCCATAGATCTGGTATTGATATTTCTTGAAGAAAGAGACATTGGAGATGAAATTGGTGATTGTGGACATGGTACTGATTTTTGTCTGATGCTTCATTTCTAGAAACTGCTGAAGGCCATCTCCCCATTTCTTGTTAAGTTCAATAATGCCAGTTGATTTGAAGTCCACTGGCAGGATGCAATCACCTTTGACAACATATTCCCTGTCTGGCTGCAGCTTAATTGCTAAAAATGCATTTTCTACCCACGTCTCCATTTTTGTTTCTACTAGGTCATGCAGAAAGCCTGGAATGCTATGTTTCTCAGGGTTGTTTGTACAGGGTGTGAACTGAAGATGTTCCAATACATAACTGCGAACCGGCTCCCAGAGTTGCTGGTCAGAATCTGAAAGCAAACAGCAGAGTCCATTGTCCAGAACCAGGAAAGGAAGTCCTGGAGTGCTGTCATCAGTAGTCAGTTGAAGTATGCCATTTGCATCTTGAGTATATGATGAAAAGTGATAGGGAATGTAATCTTCCAAAACACGGAAAAATTCCAATATGGTGCTCTGAGTTATGGTTTTGAGCTTTTCTGTTAATTTGTCTTTGTCACTGGCTCCTACTTCCTCTGAAAATCCAGATGGAACAAGGCCATTCTCTTCAGCAATTTCCAAAATGTCAATTGGTTCTTCTAGGCCCAAGTCATCTCCACTTAGACAATCAAATATGCCTTTGTAAAAGGGCACAGGTGGGCCTCGAATAAATACTTTGCTCTCTGTAGCAACCAAACCGTGTTGGTTCACCACACTCCAGATCATTGCCAAAATTGTGTTGAGGTGCTGAAGGCTTACCATGTCACTTGACAAGTAAGTGAGCTGTACTCCTCGATCCACCAGCAAAGAATCCACTTCATCTACAATGATACATTGAAACTGACGATTACCTCTGACCTGTTTCAATTCAAAGGTCTGGCGTAGATAGTCGGCTGCAAAGGTCTCCACAGTCCCAAAGACAATATCAGCTTTGTAACAAATGGCTCGCTCTTCATCCTTATTTTTGTTAGTGTTTGTATCTACTGTAATGTTGAAGAATGTATAAAAGGGCCTCCAATCTTCTGCATCTCGTTCACAGAGCACAGAAGAACTAGAAACAACATCCACTTGCTGTCCCATCAACACTCGCATGGCTGCAAACATGGCTATAATGCAAGATTTCCCTTCTCCGGTGCCAACCTCCAGTAACTTGCTGTATTCTGATAGGGCCAGCAGACACCAGGTGACCATTTGCGTCACCCTTGGAAAATATTTATTCATTTTATAAACTCCCTTGCAGAGAGTGAATAAAATATTTTCAAGGTCTTCCACATTTTTACTTGCACTCAGGGAGCCTTTTGGTATATCTTCAAGTATGTCACGCTCACTCACTGGGAGGGCAGCAATTCTTTTTTGGACACCTGAAACAATGTAGCGCACCTTGTCAAGAGTTTGAATGTCAATGCTTCCCGACTTTTTAATTTCCTCCAGAACAGTATCAGGCGACTTTTGTGGTTCTTTTCTCAAGTCCTTTTCAAATTCTTCATACTGATTCTCAGTACCAAGGTGGTCACTGATCTTCTTTCCATCTTCATCCTGCCAGGTTGGAGGGACACGGTAGACTTCAATCAGATGGAGCACTTTTGTGAGGAGGACAGGATCACTGCAACGGCTTACCAATTCATACATAAAATCCATAGCTTCATTTGGCTTCCAAAGACCAGACTGGACAATCCTCAGAAGTCTACAGTTCAATTCAGAGTAAGCTTCCTCATTATAGGAATGGGTTGCTGTGGTTAGCAAGACCTCATAGCACTTCTTCTCCACACTTGTGATATCTTGTCCATATTTCGGCTCATTGACTTCCCTCAGGCACTTTTGGAGAACTTCTAGAAATTTCAAGAGAAAGACTTCCTCTGCTGGAAGAGTCTCCATCTTGGTCATCAGCTTAGTAATCTTTACAACACAGCAGTCAACATTTTCCATCATACTTTTATATGCTCTAAGCAAAGCTTGTGTGAAACAAGAGATGTCAGTTACATTTTTAGCAGCATTGTTAATCGTCTCCACAAGGTACTGAGCTTGGTTGGCAATGCTCTCCTGTAGACGGTCTTCCATCTTGAGATATGTAAGTATAAATTCTGTTATTAGTACTTGAGTATGGACAAGAGTAAGTCTGCTTGGGGGTTTTGAAGGCCACTCTTGGAATAGTAAAGTATCCAGGGAGTTGGAAAGGCTGTCCACCTGTTGTGGGGTAAGTGTAGCCAGTGTTTCATTAGAAAGGTGTACTCCACTCTTGGTAGACAAGAGATGAAGAAGATTTTGATCTTCAGCATCATGTTTTTCAAGGTCAACCTTGATCTTTTCAAATTCATCAAATCGGCTCACTACAACATCTGTTGTGGTTTTCTCTTCCATTTTCTCACGAAATAGGTTTCCCTCTTTTTCAGATTTAGCCTTTGCATCCTTAACGGTTTGATCCAGCCTCTCTTGCAGCTCCTGCTTTTCCTTTTCTTCAGCTTCCCTCTTTTGTCTTTCCTTCTCCTCTCTCCTTCTCCTTTGTTCCTCTTCTTCCCTTCTCCTTTGCTCTTCCTCTTGACGTCTCCTTCGCTCTTCCTCTTCACGTCTCCTTCGCTCTTCCTCTTCACGTCTCCTTCGCTCTTCATGTCTCCTTCGCTCTTCCTCTTCACGTCTCCTTCGCTCTTCCTCTTCACGTCTCCTTTGCTCTTCCTCTTCACGTCTCTTTTGCTCTTCACGTCTCCTTCGCTCTTCCTGTTCACGTCTCCTCCTCTCTTCCTCTTCCCTTGCTATTTGCTCTCTTATTGGTCGATAGAAGCATTCTGGGCACTTGTATGGTCCCCCAACTTCTCTATAATATTGGCCTCCATTAAAAACATAGACCCATAATCCCTCCCTGACTTCCTTGTTAAAGTTGTCAAATGAGGTGCAAGGAGGAAGCCATGCACCACAAACGGAACAGTTACATCCATAATATTCAGATGGTTTGTTTCCCATTGTCAATTTTCAGACTAATTATCCCCAACCAGGAGACTTCAAATGAGTGAATTTCTTTCTGTTAAAAAAAGGAAACAAAAGTTAATGGTTAGATGCAGCAGTTGAGATAAATATTTAAGAAAAAAAAAAAACACACCCACACCAAAGGAATACATCCCAATTACTAGACAAGTTTCGTCTTTCCTTTAGTTGTAGAAATCATACTGGACCTGCCTACTACACTCTCTTAAAGTAGTGCACTTCAAGATACTTTGTGACAGAGTTGGAATGAATGAAAAAAAAAAAATCTGCCTCAAAATAAAATGAAAAATAACTGAACATTATCTGACGGAGTCAGAGATGATATCCAGGTCTGAGCAGACAGACAGAAAATCCAGGTTAAGAAACTAAAATTGAGAGTTAGGTCAGAAACCTTAAGAAGTCTGGTTTCTGGAATATTCTGTTAAAGTCTGAACAGAGGATAAGGCAGCGATCAGGCATGCTGAAATTCACAATCATCAATTAAATAGCTCTATTTAGGATAACAATTGAACATTAGTTTAATGAAGAAATAAAAGAACATGCAGTACAGTACTATCTTATTTTCAGTTGAAGAAAGGGATTATAAACTGGCAGGCATTATGCCGATGAGATGAAGACACAGGAGAGAGAGACCCCAAAATTTATACATGATGCAGTTTGCTGAATCAAAAAGCCCCCCATGGACAAACATCCACCTTTGATATTGTTGGTTTTCAGTAATTTCTCTAGGACTATATACAGTAAAATGGAGTCTCACTCATCCCACAATACAAAAAGTGAACGAGGCTTTAGGAACCAGCATTCCTAGTTTTGCACTCACACAAAACACTCCAAGCCACACTTTTAGATAGAAGTATATTCTGAAAATTGAGAGAATGTGGAAGAAATCCACACACATACCCCACCACATGTACAGAATAAATTTACTTTAGAAAAGTAAATACTCTCAAAATATCAATTTTGTGATTGATGCTTTTCAGGTACAATGCACACGTTAAGAGTGTAATTCACTTTCACATAAAGTCCATAAATTAGAAAAGGAAAACCAAAACAAAGCAGTCTTATTGGATTTCAGCTTGTAGTTCTTACTGTACACTCCTCAAACACAATAAGCACCTAAAAACCCTTTGTAATTATCTAGGATTTTTAAAAATGTTATATTTGAAAGACCCGACTTTACCCCCCCCCCCACCATAAGATTTTACAAAATTTACAGAAGAGCTCCAATACACAGGCAAATCCAGTTTGTTGTTACATAATGAAGTGGTCTGTCTTGTCCAAGAGGTAAGAATGTAAAAGTTCTGTAATAGGCAGGGATGTTCTGCACTGTGGTAACATCACTCCATGAGTTCCACCAAACAAGTCCTATTTAAAAGGCAAGTTCAGTTAGACATTTTCAGCTCACTTGGAGTAGTAGCAAAAGGAGTAAAAACCCAGATGCTATTATGAACAATGCTGCACATTCTCTGTACAGTAATGTCTTTATAAATTAGTCCCTGTGAGTACTCTTTTGGCAAGTCAGAAGCTTCCTTTCTTTTAATGATTCTGGTGTGCATTTGTCAGTCCTATTTATTGAACTTCTGTAAAAAGCCAAGTTTCTTCTTGGGGACAAAAGGTGCGATTTATAAAAATCATATACAGGTAATAGTGTCACTGCTACCACTGCACCAACAACTTCACAATGCATCTTACATTGCACTGTGGTATAGCGGGTCCACAGCTCTCTTAGCAAAAGCCACTTTTAAATAAATAATCACTGCACTCGCAGCATTGCGAGGGGGCGAGGTAGTGTGACGGAAGCAGTTCCCGGGTGGATTCGTGCTGCGGACGTTTCTCACTTAAGCGCACAGGTGAGGGACGTTCCGCGTTGTAATTGTTCCCGGGAACTGTTGATTGCCACAGATGCCACGTCCATTATAAAGAGAAACCCGAGCCGGCTAAGGAGAACAAAAAGAAAAAGAAAAGAGAAGGAAATGGAGGTTGCAGGAGGAAGCAGGAAGTGAGAGAGAAAACTGGTGCGGGACAGCAAGCGAGCAAGGGAAGGCTCGCATGCAGCTGTGCAGGCAGCCTGGGTGTTTGGCCGACATCCTGGGCATAGTAGTTGTGGTCGCTCCCGCAGAGTTTCTTTTTATGAAGGACGGGAGTGACCGGAAGGCGGATGACTCTCCGTGGAAGGCAGCGGGAGTTGGACTTGGGATGTGGTGTCCCCAGCGTGAGAGCCTTGGTTGTTGGGGAATCTCAAGTCATTGTCCGGAGGATCCTACCGGAGCCAATTTTCGGTGAGGCAATCCTGACAGCAGAAGCAGGCACAGAGAAGGTCAGCTGCAAGTAGGGTGACTCCCCTATTGAGAAGCCCAGACGGGGGTAGCAGGGGAGTCGTAAATATTTAGGCACCGGGCTTCTCGTTGTTGGTTTTTAAAAGACTGCTTCCTGTTATATTTTAACCTCGTAATTTTTAAGACTTTTTTCTATTGTTTAAACCTCCACGTTTGTTTTTTTATGGATTATTTATTTAATGAAGACTTTTGAATGCACTGTACTTATTTATTTGAACACTTGTTTTTCTGTTGATTGATTTTTAAATAAAAGCACTTTGCACATCATCTTTTGCTATGTTGTTGCCTCACTGTCTAGCTCATCGGTAACGTTACCGACAGTGTTTGGTTCAAGAGCTCCCGAACAGCAGATGGGAACATGGAGCAGAACCCGCATCGTCACATGCACAAGTATCTACATGCAGCAGAAACAAAGTCATTGCAGACTAGATTTAAGGCACAAATTTCTACAGTGCATACTCAGTTCTTGGCTGAAATGTGGATACCTCACTTAACTAAGCCAGAGAAAACTGCATGGCCATCATATTTATTAAAAATACTGCCCAGATCATGGTCTATGACACCGTACAAGTTTGCATATAATTTTTATTCTCATTGGGCACTGTGAACTTGAGATTGAGCATAGTCAATCAATTGTACTTTGTAATGACAAACTAATATAGTGGTTATACTTTAAAAAAACTTTTGCACTTAAAAACCAAGTACAATTCACTTCACAATCTACTTTAGTAAGGAAAGCAAATCTAAGTATCTTTCCACCACTGTGTATTTTGATACTTTGGTTCTACCTGCTGCTTAAGAAATCCATCAACCACTACCCATTTTGATCCATCTGTTTACAGTCAATAAATCTACATACTACAGGTTTATCTTTCCTTGATATTTGTCTATTAAGCTTCACTGAATTTAAAACTTTATTTAAGCCAACTATGTCACATGTACATTATCTGCCCAATAGCTCCTTCCAAACCTAGTACACCAAGGCTAGTTAACCGCCCCCTTTCTCCACAGCATATTGATTTATTTTCATAATGAAAAATCCATCCATCCATCCATCCATCCATCGATCCATTTTCCAACCCGCTAAATCCGAACGCAGGGTCACAGGGGTCTGCTGGAGCCAATCCCAGCCAACACGGGGCACAAGGCAGGAACCAATCCCGGGCAGGGTGCCAACCCACCGCAGGACACACACAAACACACCCACACACCAAGCACACACTAGGGCCAATTTAGAATCGCCAATACACCTAACCAGCATGTCTTTGGACTATGGGAGGAAACTGGAGCACCCGGAGGAAACCCATGCAGACACGGGGAGAACATGCAAACTCCACGCAGGATAATGAAAAATCTCAACCAGAAACCTTTTCAAATTGTGAAAGGCGACCAAAACCAAGCCAGGAGTAACCACACACACACACATCCAAAATTAAACATTCTGGCTGGTCATTAAACAAAATTCATATTCTGCAGACTAATTCTTCAATAGGAGCCATATTTCACCTACTACTGTACATCATTGTTTTGCCTGTAACTCCTAATAAAGCAGAGTCACTTTCCACACCAGATTCTTTACTGTTCAAACATTACTCGCTGTATAATTGATCTCCCAATAAAATTTGTTCACTAAACATTACACAAACTGCTGATCAGTCCAAAAATCTTAGTTACTGCATTTCTTACCAAAAAAAGTTATCCATAGCAGGGGTGCGGAAATCCAACGCCCGACTCGTCTGACACGGGTAAATTGATCGTCGGACAAGCGTGTTTTTCTGGTTTCAGTTGTCTGCGGACAAGTGCAATTTTCTGGAGAAAAATATTATTTGTGGCTGTGCAGGGCACATTTTACCAGTACTTTCACATTTTAAACATTTGGGTACGTACTTTGTGCGGAAACAGTCTACTTAGGCATGTTCTTCACGTCTCAAATTGGTCTTCAATATTGTTTACAAAATGACGGCTGATTTTTCAAAGGGGAAGCACTCTTACGGTCTTACATAAGTATTTTACCCTACTACTTACATGCTTGGAGATGCGGTCATTTTTTTCATGCCAACAATACGATGTAATCTGATAATTTTTCATTATAATCAATAACTTTTATATATTACCAGTAACGGCGTGCTGCACAATAACATGCAGTGAATACACTTGACTTGAGCATTCCTAGATTTCATCCTCTTTCTCTGTACGTTTACCATTCATTTGCTCAGAGGTTGATGCGCTTGCTGCTTCCTGAGCAGCTCTTCTTTTCTCCACCGTAGCGGCCCGCTGCTTCTCTTCTTTCGTTGGCATCTTTTCGCGTTAAGACTGATTAAGTTAGTTTTTGTGTTGCAATTACTTAGTACGTTTTCTTTAATTTTTCACTTAAACTGGCACTTAAGTCTTCAATCTGCCTCAAGAATGATTAGCGAAGGTGGTGGGGAATGAGAACGGCTCCCATACGCATGCGCCACCCTGCTGCTCACTGCCGAGAGTTGATTCAACAATAAAATAAAATAAAAATAAAGAGTAATACAAATCATCACCCCGAAAGCAGATAGTAGACGTCACGTAGTATACTGTATGTGTGCCATATTTCAAGCCAAAAGGTGAAATGGTTTGCGAGCTACATGTGATTTAAAATCCTTGACAGACAAATGAACAGCCATGGTAGCGTATTATAGAACAAGATTGATAAAATGCATTGTTTCTACATAAAAATGCAGTAATTTTTCTTACAATACAATTGTTTTCACCACATAACAAAGCTTGTTAGGCAGTTAATCTTTCCTGAAATTTGCGATTTCATGTAGGTTGTGATATATTGAGGAGTTAAGAAATTTATTGCGTGACAACATCAATTTTGATGAGCTGTCAATAGATCGTTTTTGATTAGCGAATATTTCATATAAAACAAGTTGGTTTCGCGCTGTCAGTTTATTAAAAATAAAGAAGAAAACATTCTAACGGTTTCCAAAGGTTATGAAATATCTATAAAAACCTTCACTGTAACTGTAGTATGTGAAACAGAACTAGTGTAGCTATAATGAAGGCATTGTTTATTAGTGAGTTAAATTGATAAGGGAATCTTTTATATAATGTTCTAGAGCAAGGTGGCAAAATACTACTCCCTGAAAGAACTTTTTTCAGTTTTAAAATGGAAGGCAGTTTTGGTATCAATAAAAGAGATCAGAAAAAATAAACTATTTTTCACTTTTGTTATTTGTTTATGGACAAGTGAATTTAACTGGCGGACAAGTGGATTTTCTAAGTTTACTTGTCCGTGGACAATTAGAAAAAAATTAATTTGATTTCCACACCCCTGCATAGGAATATGAATTATACATAGTACAGTGTCTTAGATTCAAAATGGTAGGATGGTGTTCTCATACAGACCTTCGAAAGGTGACAATGATAGAATGGCTAATGCCAACAACTGAAATCCTGACTTCGAGCCGCACATGTGTGTGTGTGTGTGTGTGTGTGTGTCTCAGGAAACAAGCAGTGGAGATTACGTATTCATTTTTCTCCTGAAGTATTATTACTCCAGGCACTGGGAATGGAGGATACCAGTGGTTGAGTCAACAACCAAAATACAGTGCACTGAGATGTGGCATACTCAAAAAGGCCACAAGTTTATGTTAATGTAATAAATCACATGTTGCTAGGTTGGAAACAATTTGTTCCTTTTGTAGGGTGGACCATGAAAACCGATTGTGGACTGGAACAGTAATAGGTAGGAACGTTTCACACTGAAGTGGTTCTGTTGAGGTTGTATTAAGGGAACAAACTTCTCAGACTTCTCAGACATGACTTGGGCGACGGACTTAAAGCCATGTGACCTCAGTGCTGCTCCACTTTACTTTTTCCACAGATAGTAGACTTCAGGGCTAAAGATTCAGATTACATCACCATTGAAGGTCAGCGGAGTTCAGTTCCAGACCTGCTTAATGCAGCTCACCCTCTGGTGTAGGCAAAGCTTACATACACTTCAGGATTTGCCGCTTTGGCCCAGTTGTCTGGCCCATAACAGAGATTAACAGAACTTTAAGTGGGGATTTGGAAAACCCTGGAAAAAAGTAGCTTTAACATTGCATACATCCATCATGATCAGCCATTTAAGGAGAGAGAGAGAGAATACATGAATTAAAATTCTAAGAGGTGCAATTTTAATGTAGTTTTTCTACCTAGACTTCAAAGTACTACATTGCTTAAAACTCTGAAGCTATGATTATAAAAAAAAAAAAAAACTCACCTGCAAACAGGACTTTTGTCATCTGCCCTCCATCTAGAAGGGACTGTCAGTTTTTTGTAAACATAGTTGTTCCTTGGGGCATGTGGGATTCGTTTCACTTCACCACCGATATGCTTGAGATCACAGCAAACAGCTTTATCCTCCATAATTTAAACACTGCAGGATTGCACCATAAGAGGCTACTGGAGGCTATGGCAAACACACGCAAGGTGACGTTACTAGTTTTTTTTTTGGCCTAGTAATAGGGGCACCTAAAGGTCTTTACCAATGACTGAAGCGAGGGATATTACATCTATAACTTACAGTGGGGGAGAAAAAAAAAAAAACAGTCACTGCCTTCAAAATTTTAGGTGTTTTACAGATTGGAGGATGCCAAATCTGGCAACAGAATGTACATCACATCCAGTTTGAGATATGGATGTTTAAAACTGAAGACATTTTAAATTAGTCGTGAAAAACTTACTTAAAATTGTTTTAAATATTAGTCACTCAGTATTTCTATCCTCTGGAAGTGTTTCACAGTGTAAATGACCAAAAGAGGTCTGTTTACAGACCAGAGAAGTGGAAAAAGTCTACTGTATATACCTCTCCGATTAGTAAAAGTAAATTTTGCTGCCTCAGTAAAGGGAAATGTCAACATAATGGATCAAGCAGACCTTGCATATCTTTTTTTTTTAAAGTAACCCCCACACACAACCAACTGAAAGCAAAACAAGGGAGGCAAATACCTCATATTGGATTGTTTCCACCTCAGATAGTGTTAAGGATGGAAACTGATTTTTTTCAGCTTAAAATAAGCTTCAAAATTTTCTTCAGAGCACACCTAAATCTTTAATACAATGTTGTGTGGGGAAAGGTTATTGCAGACCAGGGACCAGTCATGAACTTAATTTACATAATCTTAGCAAGTTGGGAGCAGTGTGACCTTCAGCTGTGTAGTGTGACATATATACTGTGTAGTGGTTTAGTTCAACTTCGCTCAGTATTGCCTTAAGTCATCAGAGCAATCTTGTGTGCAAGAGAGCAAACAGCCAGAGCTCATCCAGAAGCAATACAGCAATAAGGAATGTGGGTGTTTTGGATCACACAAACAGAAGATACTCATCTACCTGATGACTTTATATACAGAAGGTTTGGGGTTTCGGAGACTGAGATTGTATCTGAAATTGCTGCACAGTGACCAACTCAATCTGGCAGCACAAACAGGAAGTCAGAAAAATTAGGTGATCTTGCAATATTTTGAAAATGTGAATCTGCTGGAATGCCATTACACGGGTGGGTAACTGAACATCCTGACTGACAAGATCATCAACTTTTACCACCCCTCCAACTATGTAGTCCTGTTATGAAACATTGGCTTAATACAAGGGTATACACATATATCTGCAATGTCTCTTGGTTGAAAATAATTAAAAACACAGAATACAGATGCTCTTTAACTGAGGCAAGAAAAAAAGGCAGCCCTTGGGACAAAAAGGTGGCTGGTTTCATGTGCAGAAGTAATACATACTAATTAAAATGCCTGGAGCAAAAATCTGTAGCCACTGTAGCATCCAGAATCTGAGTTTGGCTCTAAAACAGCATCACCTTTCTAAAGAAGGTTGTGGATTCCCCTCCACATAATGTAAGGGACCACTAAATCATAACAGGATGAGTTTCTCAATTCTTAGCCAAGAACTATCAGGGTACGGTTGCAAAGAAAGTCAACCCATAATGCAAGATCAAGGAAGGTTACACTAAAAAGCCTTCAAAGACCTATAAACTTAGTGGTTTTAAAATTATCCAGAATTGTGGTGCTTTGTGCCAGGCTGGTGAAGGAAAGGTTTGTCTTTTTATGCCCACATAAGCGGAGACACCTATCCAGTTGCACTCTTATGTATTTACAGTGATAAAGCACAAAGGCCCATCAACTACTGACTCACATTTCTTTATCATGCAAGACAATCTCATGTGACTGAAAGCCCACAATGTTTTGACAATTTTTCTCCCTGCAACCTTTAACACTTAAGAGTTACATTTTAATACAAATGCTATCCAAAATGTTTATCGCTCAAAACATTTTAAATTCAAAATAGATTACTATGAAATCGAGTATTATACTCGGTATACATTGTGATACTCAAAGTCAACAATTAAGAACCTTTAAAGTTGATGTTCTAAAAATGTTGCTTAAATTAGACATTGGTAAAGTTTGAGAAAGCATTAATATCATAGAAGATACTGATCTGCATTAAAAGTTCTTTAAAAGACCAGTAGTGTATAATGCAATAAAATACATCTTGTGATAGTGGGGGAAAAAAAAAAAAGGTGTTTACTCCGTTGGAAAGCTGTCACACAGTCATATCACATTCTCAGGTGACAAGATCAGCAACTACACACAGCCTCTGAATTGAAAATAAAAATTAGAAAAGCAGTTTAAAAAAAATTAGACAGATGCTCTAGACAGTGGTTTAAAATTAAGATCTTAAAGGGACAAAAAAGTGTATTCCAGCAATTTCATTAAATTAGTAATGAATTAATGCTGTAGATGGAAGAAATACCTGTAGCCACTATAATTTAAGTCTGGCACCCCCTGCTGTAAAACAGCATCAGTTTGTTAAATTTTAGCCTACCACAGGTGAATCTGGTTTCAAGCAGCTTCTTCAGCAGACTGATGTACCTTTATTTCCTTAGCAGAACAATACCTCAAAGTGCTATAAAAAGAAAACAGGTTAGACTTAACCAGATAACGTATGCCCTGTTGAAATGTGAGCAATATTTTCCTCCTGCACAAGAACTAAATAGATTTACGAAGGTTAGTGAGAAAAAATAAAATGCAGTTGGGACTGAAATTCCTAAGCTGGATCAGAGCTCTTGGCTTTTGTTCAGCCAGCCTTATTTTAAGGCTTATATAAAATCAATTTGGGTGGATGTGCAAGTACACATCAGACTGGTGTTTACCTGAATTATTCACATCTATCATATTTGATACTGGAGAGGAACAACTTTTCCAATACTGTATCTACATTTCAAGAGATAAAATATTTTAAATTCTTTCCATAGGGGCACAACATTAACCCAATACAGTTTGTTTCTGGGAATTCAGATCATTTAAAAAAAAAAAAAAGTTTATTGACCATGGCATGTTTAAAAATTACATAACTTGCATGACAAACCTTGCCCTCAGATTTTTTTGAAAGGGAAGCAAATTTACATCCATTCTGTCTCCACTTAATTTATGGCTGTGGTTAAAATGGCATCTACTCAGGACTCATGAATTAGCTGTGTCACCTTGCTTAGCTAACAAAGGATTTCTAACAAAATAAACAAAACAAAACAAACAAAAAAAGTATATAGTATACTCTAGATTGTATTACAATTTGCAGAAGGCAACCACCTATATTTTAGATTTGTATTATGCTTAGAGCCAACCTTAGAAAGTTAAATGTTTGATGTTAAATTCATATATAGTGTTTTATTATTGAAATTTAAACAATCAGTTTCTTATAGCTATAGAATATGGTATAGTCTTTTATCATGTGTAAATTAACATGATACAACTTCTTGGCTACATCTGTAGGTCACAGTGTTAATTAAGCCAGTTAGGAAATAGTCTTACTGGTAGCACGGACTATTGGATGTTTGAAAATACGAGCTGGCATACAGTTTTGTAAGCATGTCTAACGTTTCTAATGCGTTTAACTTGCTTAACGTGTCTCAAGTACGAGGAAACTTGGAGTAATGAAACAAGAGATAAAAATCTATAGATAAATTTTATAGACAGAGATATAAAAAATAAAATAAAATAAAAATAAATAAATGGTATTAAGCCTTAAATAGTTTATTTTTTGTGTGAATTTCCTAAAAAACCTTTTAAAAAGAAGAACATTTGTCGGTGAAATTATTTGAACACGCGTCACATTGGTGCTCGAATCATCCAATGAAACCAACAAAGCTGCAGAAGTTTTTTAATGTTGGATAATCGCATCTACATTATGCTTACAGCAGTCCCGAGCTTGTTCCCACGACAATGGACTTAAGGCTGGTAACAACTCCGGACTGCAAAAATCCGCACGCACTGTTACAAGTGTAATTGACCATTACCAGCCATCTTTACAACAAACAAGGTATGTTATGGAGGTTTATAGGAAGGCTATTGCTCTTGGACATGGACGTAACAAATTGAACCATTATGGCACCACGCTGCCCAGTTTCAATTCCCCAAACCACAGCCTGAAGGTTATCACAATATACCTGTAGGACAACCATCTAAAGACACAAACTGGGTAGTTGACGGTCTCTAATCCCCGTCCGTCCGTCTTTGGGGCGTTTTTCTCTAACATATTAAATCAGTGGTTCTCAAGCTCAGTCCTGGCCCCTTGTTCCACACATATTCACAGTCAATCATTTTACCTTTAAATTAGCGCATTGTCTGATTAGCTAAACATTTTATTTCTGGTGTCTCTCCCTACCCCCCCAAGAAATGTAAATCAAACAGTAA